>NW_010158695.1:0-36484 GCF_000695765.1 Mesitornis unicolor | reverse complement strand
CATTCCTGAAAACCTTCAGAAAATAAACAGTTTTCTTTACAACAATCATTTATGTGAGTCCATGAGAAACTCATACCAAAGACAAATCTGAACATGTACCAGATGACTCCAGTGTTTTTTTGGTTTTCATAATCAAAATGAACATGGCAGTGTAGGACCAAACACTGCGAAGAATGAAAAAGTACAGTCTGAAGTCCTAACAGGATTTAGTGGGGAATTGGACTATTTCACTTTGAGCAGAAGAAAGAAAAGAAGTTTAACAAATAACCAACCTTGAATTGTCCTCTTGAAGAAAGCCTTGCACGCCTCGCAGGAAGCCACTCCATAGTGGTACCCTGATGCAATGTCACCACACACCAAACACAGTCTTTTGGGCATCGAGTTCAGCATGTATTCACACTTGGTCTGTGAATCTTCAGCGATGGTACTGGAGCAGTCGTCATACCGTTTCCTGACTGGCCCGTTGCCTCCCAGCCCTGTGGCCGAAGGGTAGAGGGGAGGCGAGTCCAGCCCGTTCTGATGTCCATTCATGGTGGAACTGTAGCTCCCGCTGGCGTCTGAGGAGCCACCGGGGCTGTGGTGGTTGATGCTGTCCGTCAGAGAGGCAGGGCTCGACGGTTCCGTCTTGATGTACGACGAACAGCTAGAATCAATGTGTCGATCTTTGCTTGACATTCTGCAGAGAAGCCTGTAGCGGGGAGAGAGAGAAAGAAGAATCTGTGTATTAAAGACAGCGCTCTTTAAGACTGCTCTGGAAGGGTTAGGGACTGCACATCATTCATTCATTAGTCAATACCTCTTGTTCTACATGAAGGTAATCAGCATAAGGGCATGACAGAGCTTTGTCAAACCTCCAGACAGGCAGTAAACAAAAACTTTAAAGAGACCAAATCCCTCTGTTGTCCCCTCCACCTGTCCTCTAGGCTACATGTCAACTTCACATCAACTCCAAATTCTGAACCTGTCATCTAGCGAGTCAAAAATCAAGAAAATCCTAATAGATGACTTAGATAATGACTTAGTCATTAAATGTGTACCTTTTTCCATCAGTATCTTCTTCCTGTAAATTCCATCATTACCAGGAAGAAATATTTCCAAGTTTGATCACATAAATGTTCTGCTCTGTAATTAATATTTGTCAAGACACTTGACTAAAACACATATTCATCATCTATTGATCTGATCCCAGAATTGAAGAGCAAGTCTTTCACAGTCTTCTATTTTCTTCATTAATATTGCTTTATTATAGATATAGCTATTTAGTAACAGAGTAGCACATCAACTGGGAACTCTAACAAATAATTAAGGCTGGACTCCATTTTCAAAAAATCTAAGTGAAATGATTCATCAGCTCTGGCTGCAATTACTTTCTAGCCATTATCCTCAGACTAACCAGTAATAACTATGCCACTAACCCATATATCTGCAGCTCTATAGGATCTGACATTTTATGTGTCCCATTCTTGGATTAAAAAAATATATTAGAAGAAATTTTGACAAAAGTTTTTTCTTTCAGAAGGCAAGAGTCTGTCTTCTCAGTTCTCACATTTTCAGAATCAAGCATCTGAAATAAAACCATATAACATTTGATCTGACAAATTAGTGCTTTCTACTGCTGGAGGGGTGGGAGGGGGAAATCTTCTTTGTCTTTTCCATCCTCAAGTTTTCTATTATTTTTAAACATATTTTAGGGACAATAAGGGACAAAGATAGTCATGGGAAAGCCCTGAATCAGATACTATCTTCTACAGCTGTGATTACGAGACCACCATAGCAAACGGCCTATCCAACATTTTCCTGACAGTACTCTCAGAAGCTGTCAAAGTACGGATGACAGGTATGAGCATTTCTCTAGAAACATTTTCAGCAGAAAACCAACTACCCCACAAGATCACCCACCTGCAGCTATAGATTCATGGTTTCAAAGCAAATGCATGAATCCAGACAATTTGACCGACTTGACTTTACTATCTAAAGTAATTTTTGAGATCTTGCCTTCACTTTTTCACCTTTTTGTGTTTTGTTTTTTCTGGGGGTTTTTTGGTGGGTTTTTTTCGTGGTTTTTGACGGGGTTTTTTGTGGTTTTTTTTTAAATTGATTTCTACTTCAAGATCTGGAATCAAATTCACAAATGGAAAACAGACATGAACCCAGAGAGTTGGCTTCCTTTCCAATAATGGTAACTGAGATCAAAGCCTGAGCCTTCATTAAAAATATCTACTTATGCTGAGATTTACCCTAAAATCAGTGCCCTTGGACCTTATTTAGGACCTCTCAATTATTGTGATTTTTACTGTCAAATTCTATTGGAAAACAAACGACACGTGAATTTGGAAAACATCCAGACTGACGTGCAGAAACGCTACCCTCCAAACTTAAAATCAGTACTTATTTGGGAAGGAGGAAGGAGCAAGCTACCTGGCATCAGCAAATAAACCAAGGAAATGGGAAGGTTAAAGCAGTGAAAATATCTTATTACACCAGACCACCTGCTTGTGTTGTCCTTTCCTCAAGAACTGGAGGGGGGGAAATCCCCTTGCCAGCCTGCAGTAGCATGTGCCTTTTCTTCTGCATCTGCTGCCTTGTAGCCGTCACTGTTAATGAGTGCTGTAATTAATAGATAGCTCTCTCTTGTCTCTTCACTTGCACTCTGGGCTAAGCACTTTCCCCAAGTCAACGTTTGAAAGAAAGTGGGTCGGCACTGACTTACAGCAGCTCTGCAGATTCCTTTTAATTTAGAGCACTTACACCACCACTCCACTTATTACCTTATAATTACTGGACCGCTCTCACATACATTATGATCTTAGACTAGAGTTAGAAGTTATTAAGGTACTAAAACATGGTGTCTCTCTGTCTCTCTCCCCCTCTCCTTGACACTGAATTTTATACAGCTATGATTAAAAATATCAATTAACTTTCACATTCTACCAACTTATTTTTTACATTATTTTTCTACGTACTAAGGTCCTTTTATTGACTAAACAAACTCCACATATATAATCTCAAAATACAGCAACAGGAGTCACTGCCTACAGTCTGTCATAACCAGCTCAATGGCACGTTCTTATCTAAGACACCCACTGTCGATTTTTTTTTCTGATCTGTGCAATAATAAGCTTGAATGTCACCCTTCCCTTCCCAGAAAAACTATTCACAACTAATCAGTTGTCCAAATACATGTTGTCTTAGCCAGTGCAGAAGTGGTTATCTCCCACTCTAAGCAGTCAGAACCAAAATATAATCTCAGTTCTACACACATTAAAATCTGATCACCAGCGTTGCTTAGGCTAAAGCCAGTCTGCTGACGCATCTGAAGTAGCAGTTTCTGGTACTAACCAAGCTAGAGCTGCTTTTGGCTACAGCTTAAACAGCGCAGGCTGGACTGGTGCACGCTGGCAAAGCACAGATGCAGTTAAAACATTAACCATTCCAAGCAACAACAGAGCCTGACTCCCACAACAAAAACTTTCTCAATCCCCCTGAAGAAGGTGACCCAGAGCCAAGGCTGGGCATGGGCTGTGGGTGGGCAGCAGACATCTCCTGCTTTCATTCCTTCGCTAGTGTGCCACATCTGAAGCAAAGCAATTCAAGAGCCGTCTTAGACGGATAGCAGGTGGGACCACCATCAAATTATCATGCTGAACATTTGGAATAATGCCTAAACTGGATCTCTGTAAAATCCCTCCCTCCGTTCCCTCCTAATTACTACTTAGCTCGTTACACTGAAGAATTCCTAGACACCACTGCATTATAGTCTAAAACTACAGTTGGAGGTTAATTCTCTCTTCCTCTCTGTGTCTGAAATTCCACAGCTCTATTATTCAAGCCTGAAATATTCACAACTATCTATAAATTCAATTGTCAGCCGGTGGGTTTTATTCTAGACCTCACTTCAATCTAAAATTAGAGGCACTAAAATTCACATTAACTCTAAGAGGAATGTAGTGAATAAGACTCTATTTCAAAAGAACACCTTTTTGTCAGAAAGAGCTATTTTCAAGATGATGGCTTTATCTGCATTCAAAGAGAATAAGCCCAATTCCACATTGTGCTGTTAACGCAAAATTTTTAGGTCACATTGGATTAATAAAAATCTAAATTTAGTTAAGGTTTATGAATAGAAATAACATGTGTCATATAAAAACGTACAGTATTTATTTTAAAGCCTTGGTGGGCTTGTTTTTTTTCTTTACTGGATCTTAAGTCAAATAAATGGCAGCTCCATTTGTGGTGGGCTGTTCTCAGGGAACTTTTCTAACAACTGCTAGCTTTCCGGTAAACTTTCCTTTCAGTAACTAAAGGGAAAGCAACTATTTGGGCACTTCCATGCCCTTATACAAGAGAAACTATATAGGGTGCTGCAAGCCTTGAGCAATATGCAAAAGAGAATGACTTCACATTTCTACTGAATCTACATCACAACTTCTTCATTTAAGTAAAACCTGAAGCCAGTCACTGCTGGCAGAAAGGCAGAATGACTGAGCACTTCAAAATGCAACTCCTGTTTTTAAATGGTCTTAAACAGTAACAAATAAATTTTAATGCCATGTGCTTATGAAAGGTGGAATATATTAAGAATTTATTAATGCAATCACATTCATATTTCCATCTACTTGCCACATTACTAATGATATTGACAGTGCTGACATTGGCTAAATCAGTATCAATATACAAATGGAGTGCAAAAATTAACTGCATCTGATTACAGTATATAGCCTTAAAAAAAAAAAAGGCCTTCCCATTCAAACCACTGGGAGCTTTTTCTATTCCATTTATATGTGCAACTCGGTCAGAAATTTACTTTTTCCTCATCTTCCCTATTACCAATACCTAAAGGAGGTCAAAACAACAGACCGATACTTCATAAACCATGAGCATATTTCATGCTCACTTTTCACGTAGGAAAAGCTCTGCTTACAGCATCATTCACTACTTCAGAGCTGCGCTGGTGGTTTCCATGAGAGTAATAACTAGTCACAATCATTAGAGTGAGCACCTTTATTATAGAACAACGCAAAAGTACACTTTTACCTGCACAAGAAGCTTTTCTTTTCTTGAGGAGAGAATTATCCTATTTCCGTAAGTGTCAGAATACGTTGTTATCAGCTGGCATTTTTAATGACAGCTCCTACACGGGAGCACCAGCAAGGCAGGTGTTATTATGCACACCTAGGTACTTTTTATGCTAACAGTACAATCCGTCTGATTTTCCCCAATATACTCCTCTTAGTCACATAGATGTCAACCAAAAAAGGTCTTAACTTGTTATCCTCATACTTTTAACTATGAAAACCAGTGTATAAAGGAAAATCTTGGTCTAGCTGGCACAGTAAGTCTGCAGCAGAGTCAGGAATGGAAGCCAGCTCCTTGCTTTGACTGTAAAGACCACACTTCCTCTCAAATACTGTGCTTACTTTCAGTATCATTTCACAGGTCTGTACCAAAAATCAATAGACAGAACAGTGAGGCATGTTCCAGTGATTTCCCATACTCTGCTTCTCTGAGTGCAAGAGGAAAAAAATGTTTGTGCGGAAAGAAATGAAAATGTTGCTTCTTGCACCAATGCCCACAACACCACCTCAAGACTTTCACCGGGTCCTGTGAAAGAGCTGAGTAACAATTTCAGATGAACTGCTTTAGACTGAGCAGTTTTTTCTGCTTCAGCTAATTGCACTCTAGTAAAGTGGCAAAATGTGAATCACTTAGTAGGAAAATGGGCACCAGCTGCTATTGTCAGAGAATGGGGATGCTGAAGAAAAGGAAAGTGACTGAATGAAGTGTCATGTCAGAAATCAACGGTGCAACGTGTGATTTGAGAAAACATGACTACTTTACAGAGACAGGGTGTCATTATGGCATCACAGTAATACGATGCTTTGACAACTGCTGGGTCTAACATATCATCATTGCATTAAGGTGCACTGGCTTAGTTGGGGGAAGGAAAAGAAAGGATTTCTTCTTTTAATAAGAAATATCGTCAGGCCTGCTTAGTTAACTTAGCGGATGAGATCATTAATTGCAAAGTATTGCTAATCTTGTCCCATGCAAGCACAAACAAAACTGTTATTACACATTAGGTCTTTATTAATGAACATACATGTACAGCCATGTAGTGAAGAGTACTCTGCAAAACAAAACTGCTGTGGTGTTGGTTTTTTTGTTTGGCTGGGGTTTTTTTAAACAGATGTTGAATGTTTCGTTGCTTTCCGTAATTTCTTCTTTTTTTTCTGTTTTCTTGAAACCTTCACCACTTCACCTTGGCAAGAGAAAGCAAAGCAAGCCAATGACTTCTTCCAGAGCAGCTGTCATAGCCACCAGCAGCCAGAACAGAAGAAGCCATCACGTTGCTACCAGCAGTGGCCTGAGTGAGCTGATGACTGCTGACAGAGGATCCAGCTTCCCCAACAGTTATCATTGCTCTGTATGCAATCTACTGAGCTCTGCTAAAGCACTTCCTACACGCAAGGCAGGGGAAGACTACACTACTGCGTGGTCATTTTCAGTTTCACAAAACAAGCCATTATCCAAAGCCCTTCATATTTGCACCTATCTGACAAACTGTACTTTGTTTTCCACGCTTTTAAAAAAAGCAAAATTTCAAGTGGCTGACTTACAACTACTGCATATCCTCCAAAATGAGGGGAAAGTATTTTAACGTCCCCTCCTCCCCCCTCCCCGCCCCCACCACCATATATTCCTTACTGCTTCCCTTTTTATTCCAAGTTGATTCCCTGTGCTTCCTGGTTGATACACTTTGTTAACAAGAAGGAAATGATCCTGAGATACCCTAATGTGTTGGAAATTATCGCTGTTGACAGCTTCTACATTTAAGGATTACATCTGATGCAACAATGCATACGAGCGTCATTTATCTTTAGCTCATTTCTTTGGACCTATTTCCACTCAGGGTGAGCGTCTCTTGTTTATAGCTCTAAATACTGTAAGCGAGCAACTGGCAAATCAATAAAACTGTTAAACGCATAATAATACTGTGTAATTACTTACATGATGTTTTGCATAATTAACTGTCTGAGGTGTTCCTTGATATAATGGATACTCAGAGTATGGAATAACCTATAAGCCCATAAAACACGCCCTGTTTATACGAACAGAAATTATCTTCAAAACTCTCATTCTAATAATCCAAATCAGCCTTTGGCACTATATGATAGAAAGCCTTCCTTTTCCTGCCAAGTCTAAATCAATTCTTATGGCATTACTTCATAACTAACGTAGTATTTCACTGATGATGACTATTACCCTGATTACTTGGAAGTAATGTAGCAATAGCAAAAATACACTTAGATTAAACAAACTACTGCTATTTAATCAATACTACTGAGACAAACTAAGTGTTTTAATAAGTCCGTATAGATGCACTAATGCTGGTTTAACTAAATGTATCCTTAGACATGCACAAGCTCTGCAGCATACAGATCCTATGGTTTGACAGACTACAACATTACTTTTCTGAATTTAAGAGCTGAAGCACTTATAGCAAACAGAATTTAAATCTTTTCAGACTGTAAAATGATTATTCTTTACATCAGATATGCTTTTGAGAACAAAAAGTAAACACAGAAGAATCCTCAAAGACCTTGCACCTTGGAGCAGTAACACCAGACATCTGACGAGGTGCCAGCCCTCAGTGACGCAGTTGTCCAAAGCATCCAATATCACTGCAATGCACTTATTACATAAAAACAAACAAACAAACCTTCAACTGAAAGGCAAAAAATAAAGTTGATAAAAAACCCACAAAACTGACCTTTATTTTTGCACGTGTGAATGCAACAAATACCCTATTAGCTGTGTTATGCACTACTACTAGCAGGCCATTACTACAGAAAGATTCCTGTAGAAAAGACTTGCCTACTTCTACAGATTGCATGTATTTGAAAGTAGAAGAAGATACTGCTTTCATATGCTCTGATTATTCACTTTTCAAATACTAAAAAGGAAAAACAAATATTGAAGAGAAGGCAACACAAGACGCAGATGGCACTTTAAATCAAAATCCTTCTGGAATACCTGATAGTTATACATAGAAGAAATGTATTATTTAGTATTTTGTGTACATATTATGGTTCTGATACAGCTTAAATCTCAGTAAATACTTCTTATACCTACTTAATTTTTAGGTTTCTCTTTTTCTCCTGTGTTTCTAACATTTTTACACAGTTAGAACATGGCTGTTTCTTGAAGTTACGATCCTATCATTACAACACTTTAGAATTACTTTCTCTTGTGTACTGGCTTCTAGCTTAATGTTACATATTTTGTGTTACTACAGTACTTAACATGCCTCAAACCAGTCAGCTCTGCACAGACACACTGAGAGACTTCCCATGCTCAAACAGTCTGAGTCAAAAGGCTGTGATGTGACTACTAGAATGACAGCCAAGCCCCATCATAAGAAAATCAGTATATTGATCAGGAAGAGTAAGATTTTATTACTCTAGTTTCTGCACTCAAACTTCTGGTTAAAAAGTCAGGTGTTCTTCTGTGACAGAACATCATTTTACTTGCAGTTACACTCTGGTGGTACCAGGTGGAGTCCACCTGATGTCCCTAGCCCCCAGAGGACATAGTAAAGTGTCACGGAGTCATCTAATTATTAATTGTGAGGATTCTTTTTATTAAGAGAAATCAAGTGAAATAAGAAAATAAAATGCTACATTCAGCTACTTCAAGGGAAAAAAATACAAGACTACAGAAATATGTAAAGATTTATTCAAGAACATAACAGGCTTTCTAAAGAGGGATTATTTTTGAAATGATTACAGCATCAAAAACAGTTACTTGCACCAGTCAGAAAGCCAGTACTACAGATCAGAGAGACATAGGTGTCATTCATCACTTTTGAAAAGGAAAAAGAAGACAACAAAATGCCTTCAGTCTCAAGACAGAGTCAAAAGTTTGTCTCACCAGATTTTTCACAATTTCTAGCAGCGATTTCCTCCCATTGCTGAGAGGCAGCGTAGGTGTGCACACAGTGTGTACCTGTCTCCCCACCCAGCTCCCTCACCGATTTCCTGCAGATTTATCACAGAAGCATTATAATTTGCCAGCCAAGCTCTGTTAAATTGGAGAAGCAATTAGAAAGAACATACCAGAAATAGTATCAGAGAGCGAGCGTCTTAAAAGCCTCAGGACTAAAACTTATAAAGCAAGTGATCCTTCTCCCACCCCCTCACTCGGCTGGCTCCTGGGTGCGTCCTGTCCTCCCAGCCACATGCCACGGGTTTTAAATCCCCCCTACACACACACAAGCAACCAAAAAGCTACTTGGTGAGTTGGAAAGTGACGTTTTCCTGCAATCAGTGTTTAAGTGAATGTTTGTCCCAGTGTGTTACACCATGCTGTCAGCTAGCAGCAGGGAGTCGTTGAGTTGTTACTACATTTGATTTGACTGCCAGTAGGAAGCTTTATTTCTACCAACTGTTAGTTGCCAGCTCTAAGGATCTTCTCTTACTTTGAGAGGGTGTTTTTGTGGGGTTTTTTGGGTGGTTTTTTTTGTTTGTTGTTTTTTTTTTTTAGATATAGCCCATCATTTTTCACTCAGGACTTTTAGTGTACGGCAGAAACATCTCCGCGTCACAGCAGTCTCTTCACTTACACTTGCTGCCTTAATGCAACAAAATTGTATTAAGGCAGCTGTAAGTCGATCCTGACACACATCAGAAAAGTGATTTTTCTATCTGGACACCTGAATGAGATGTGAATATGAGTATTTACATAAGCAAACTGAAGCAGGGGAATATTATTCTGATAGTTTCTGAAAAATATGAGATTAGCGACTAGAGGAATAGGTATGGAGAGATAACCTGTTTGGATTTTCCTTCCAAGGAGAGTGTTTGCTATCCGGATCTTTATATGCTTCCCAAAGTTTTTAGTAGGGTTTTTTGTTTTCTTGTTTATTATTCATGTATATCCTGAAAGTGATTCATGTATATATCCTCTGTCAAACAAGACCTTATAACTTTAACAGTTGTTTACAATGCTTGCTCTTCCTACATAATAATAATGATTTTGATAATTAGGATCTAATTATAATGGATCTGACAAGAACTTCCAACAACAAAAAGCATCTTTAGAAAAATGAAAGCATATGTGTGAATAGTGCAGGGAGGTGGGGTGGGGGAGAGAAATACATTCCTATGAGACAGCCTTAGAACTCAGGGTGAATGGAAAAGTAATTAACACTAAAGAGCTAAAACTGTAATTAAAGAAAATTTCATTAAAGGCAGGCAGGTGATTCCACTTTCCTAAATATGACAAGGTGCCGTATAAAAATAAAACAGCAGCCGGTTTCAGTGTGTGGAGCAGGAAAGCCATGTCTTTAACCAGATCAAATTCTCGAAATTGGCTGTCAAGACAGGATTGTTGTGATTTATACCCGTCTATCAGGCGCATGAGAGAGACAGGAGAGGAAAAGAGGCAAGCTGCTGTCGCTTCCATTCGCAAAGCACCTTTAATTTCCACGGCACCATCTGTTACCAAATCTAATTCACATTCCCTCCTAATCTGGTTTAGTTCTGTAATACTAATTCTTCCACTACTCTTATGAACATCGGTCTCAAGAAAAAGGCTTTGGTTCTGGGTTGGTAAAAAATTGAATATTATACAGTTACGGTTCTGGTGACTTAAGTGAAGCATGCTGCCCATTAAAATGCACTCTCGGTAAAAGGATTTGTTTCTAGTCAGTGCAGAGATACAGAACTGCTCACGTTTGAAAAAAGTCGTGGGGGGAGGAAGGGAAAGGAAAAGGGGACAAAAAGAGAGAGAAAAAAAATCACAGCTGATGATAGGAAAGTAGGCTGTGGACATGAAAGCCGAGGTTGTCATAAAATACAATTGTTGTCAAGTTTAGTCACTTCCAGTACTGGCTATAAAATCACTTTGTCACGGTCTCACATTGAAAGCTTGAAACTGTATTTTTGCTAAGGAACCTAACAGGAGTGAAATGTACGATTCTACAAGGGAGAAAATAATTCTTTCAAATTACGAGATGCAAATGGCCGTAAGAAACCAAAAAGGTAGGGACAAAAACTGAAAGTGGTTTAAAACAGTCTTCTGAGTGCCAGCATTTCACCAAGTGCCACAGACTTGTTCTTAGCTGACTGGTCATGACAAAAATCCCAATCACTTTTGTGGGACCTGGAAACAAAGTAATGGAGCAGGCCTTTCCTACAGCTAAGTGTTTTCAGACAGGCAGTGCCTGACCTACTGGGTCTGGGGGTGACTCTGCTTTCTTCTTGGTTCCCACACAGAGTTCCTCAACCAGCTCCTCTTGAAATCAACAAAAAAAGAAAAAAAAAGGACTTAAATATTACCAATAATAATAATATGGTACTATTTATTAATAATGCACATATTTTACTTACTGATGTTAACACAGATATTAAATCTGCATTTCCAGGGAGTTCCCTCTTACAGATGGGCAAAAACAGGCCACAAAAAGGTGAAGAGTTGCTGCTCAGCAGGCCAACAACATGGCATGGAACAGAATCAAGGTTCTGGGGAATCCCAATCCAGTATATTTGTCATTATTTCTTAATTTTTTTTAATTTTTTTTTTGCCATGTCTTTGCTGACAATATGCCTTGGAAGTCTGGACAATTATTTCTAAGAAGGGAATTTGCCTTACACTTCCAGAAATGAGACCTTTGTTACTTCTAAATATATATATAATTTTTTTTCTGGATGGGAAGCTTATTTCAAAGCTAAATTAAATCTCTTCTTATTCCTACATGAAAATATTTATTTTTCTGTTAAAGTAATCCCAATTTCTTTGTGTTTAGCCTTCCTAAACATAAAGCCTATGGCAAGAACAGCTTCAGCCAGCACAAAGGGTAATGTGTGAGCAATATGTAGCTGTGAATAGCCCAAGGTTTTCATGTATTTCTTTTAAGGATTTGAACTAGAAGAGGCAGACAATACCAGGAAAAATAATACTTTGCTGGAACAGTAACATTCTACAAAATGCAAAGCAGAGTGCTAGTTTTCATTATATGAAAGAGTAATGCATAAACTAATTCCTGGCAAAATAAAAGATTACAGATTTGTAATTGCTGTGAAACATCCACGACCAAAGACGCCAGTTCTCACGACTGACATGAATTCTGAAGAAAGCTCCTCCTCCAATAGCACTGCTTGATTCACAAATTGCTTACATCATCCAGGTAATTTTATAAACAGTGTTGGGTTTATTATTTTAATAGGAAGAGTAGGTAAAAACCCACAAAATCAAACTTGTTTCAAATACAGCACAGCTGCCATTCATTATGGGTCAAAACCTTGGGTACAGAGGACTAGACCCAGCAGCTCTGAAGCTCTGCAATTTTCTGCTCGCTAACAGTGTTATTCCCCAACCCAGCCTGCGATTTCAGAGGGTCTAAGGTCCTGATACTCCGATAGGCAAGATGCAAATGGATTACCATAACCTACTGCACCCAAAGAAAACCACAGTGACATCGAAGGACTCAGAGAGCACAGCAGTCTATAGATGGATAGATAGATATATTTTTACAGTAAAGCATTTGAGTGATTTAGCTCTGGCTCTTAACGCATAATATTGTTATTTCTACACTATAAAGTCTCTTAACACTTGAAAAATAAACCTGTGAGCAAAAAGAACCTCTGCCTTTGAATTCTTACTCTTTATCTAACTTGATTCTGGAAGCACTGGAAATTAAATATAGGCAAAACAAACAGCTGAGTATGTTACCTGTATGGTAGTGATGACAAAATTCATCACATGCTGAGATAAATCAGAGAATTTATAGAAGCAAAACCTATCCAGCTTATGCCTTTTCTAGTCTATCTTTAATGTGTAATTACAGATTTTTACAAATAAATAAACCTTCGGCTTTTCACAATTCCTTGTTCTTCACATATTACTACGTGTAATTCATACCTACTTATGCCATGTTTACATGTCAAAGATTTGCTTCTGGATATAAGCAGCAAAGGTCAGGAAGCAATGGCTTTCATTTTTAAAATGTTTGCATGACTCCAGCAAGTTTGCAGGATGGAGCTTTTCGCAATATCCTGATATGGTTTCTACTCTTATCTTTTGCCTTCAACTTCGGTGGGAGTCACAGGGAGAAAAAGAAGGAAATTCAGCATATTCAAAAAAATTGTCTAAAGCAACAAAAGAGTACTGACCCAATTATTACATTCAGAACAAGGATGTTACTACTTGCAATTATAAAGCAATTGAATCAATATGCTGCAATTATTACACACTGAACCGGTGGTCATCTCTTCTGTAAGAAGTTACTGAGAGACATGTGAAGAAAAGCTTTACATGAACAGATCAGCATTATTTGTTCCATACTGCACATCACAAATTTCAGCCGTATTTAATGACAGATTGGTTTCAATGATTTCAACAGAATCAAGTCTGGATCAAATATTTATTTCTTGTTGCTGAAGTCACTGTCCTTGCGTAAGCAATGAAAGAAAGACTGGCCTGAAGAGAGCACTGCATTCCACCACTAAACTACACACACGTTTGATTCTGAGAAGTTTGGGAAACTGAGTATCAGTTCCGATCAGTTAATGGCAGTGCATTAAATGATAATTTTACCAAACTGGGCTTTATATTTTATATCATGATAGGACTAAGATCTGGAATAAAAACCCACCTGTATTTCACTAAGTATCTGTCTAGAATAAAACACCTAATCTGCTCCACTCCTTCACTGGTTCTTTATACAGCAGAAGATCTAAAAGCAACAGAGTCTTCATACTGCCAATGCTTCACAGAATGAATAGCCTAGAGTTCTAAAAAATATATTAGGAGAAACTAAGATAACACCAACATACTCAAAACTTTACCTGCTTATAGGTGGAAGCTTAATGAACTGAGGGTGTTTGTAGAGATCAGCATGAACAACTGAAGAAGGCCACTCTCATCTACCCCCTGGATGGCCGCATCAAACATACTGTCACATCCAAAATGGGACATCAACTGAAACATCTGTCACAGGACAACAAATAACGACAGCCAAATGATGATGTGGGATCGGCTGACTGTACATTATACAGGCATGGTTATCTTACAGGTTGTATTAAATATGAGAGCCTATGATTTATGTTATGGGTGATAAGGCCAAGAATGCTGTAAAAGTGAAAAAATATGGCAACAGCATGCAGTACATCACTACTAGGATAATTATTTATATAAAAAGTTTCCATTCTTAGACTTCTAACATGTAAGGATAAAACTCATATATTCAAAGAAGACCCTGTCAGTTTGTGGTGATGGATATGTTTTTAATCCAAATGATCACAGTCTCCAGTCTACCTGTCATAAAAGGACACGAAAAATTGAATTTTCCTTTCATAATTCTTTAAGTTGAAAGGGGAAAAACAGAAGCATGATAAGTGGCTCATTCCAGTGGACAGATGGACAGGCAGTAGGAAAACATATGAGTAAAAGGCACTGTTCCTTCACTAATACCATTTTCAGTTGTTACACACTGCAACTCAGAGACAGGTAAGGTATCCTTTTCTTTGATTTTTTGAGTATATCCCTATATAATCTAAGTTATATTCCATACAATAAGAGACTGCTATGAAGACTAAGAAATGTATTACACTATTTAACTGTCATTTGAAAGCAATCCTGGATAAACTATCACAAATTCACCTCTTCACATGCATCTTACTGACTTGAGGCCCACAAAGTTTCTCCTCTTCTTAAATTTTCTGCTACTGGGAAGGAATATCTGACCTATATATTTTAATTTCTAAAAATTCACTCAGTCAAGGAACTCTGGCAGAAATTTAATAAATCTATCAGTCCTTTCTGAAGCTGAAGGGAAAACTACTCAGCCCATTCCTGTCCCCCCCACACATTTAAACTTGTACCACATTTGCCACAAGTCTTCCCCAGCCTGCATTCTTCCAGAGATAAAAGCAACAAAGAAATTTAACTAAGTTAATTTTAAGTGCTGAAAACGTAGGCAGACTGCTCAGTTATTTCATTTTAAAAGATCTTCATTTTCCCATCTGTGTTATGGCAATTTTATTACACATTCGGCAAATTTACAGTAACAAGATGTTCCCCTGACAAATTAATCACTTTCCAAGCATTTTATCATATAAATAAAATATCACCTCAAGAGAGAAAATCAGCTCAATCAGTTGATTTAACCCATCTTTCGGGGAACTCGTCTGAAACAGATTGAGCACATTTTTTCTGAAGAGGGACTGCGCACACATCCTCCTGGACTCCCAGCTCATATGGTGAGGTTTTTCCAAAAGAAAATGTTTAAGACTGGCTGACTGCATGCAAGATTCTTACTGTAAGAACTACGCTGCTGCACTGACAGACCTCTATTAGGAACAAATAAAGACTCACTTACAATTCAGTATGCCCTTTAACTGAGGGACTACATTTCCTCTTAGATCTCTGATAAGTATTTCTGCAACGTCTCTCTGGTGCTTTGCAACAATCATAACACAAGAATCAAATATATGCACTTTTTAATAATGTGCTCTAATGTTTTAAGAATCTCCCAATAAAATAACACAGGTAAAACTCCAACCAGTTTCACAGCTGATCAAGCCTTTGTCTTTTTGCTTTGCTTTTTAAAATTTCCCCAGTGTGCTCTACTCATTTTGGAAAGTAAATTTTGCTTTTATGCAAATAAGAGAATGGCAACATTAGTGATGCAATATATGAACAGCAGAGAAGTGGGTTCAACTCAAGTTTTCCCAAACTAATCCTTAAAACAACTCACTGCCTTTCTGGAGAGGATCTGTTGCTGAAGCAATTTAACCTCTCTTCTCTGCCTTTTAACCTCTCTCT
This sequence comes from Mesitornis unicolor, assembly GCF_000695765.1. Classification (NCBI taxonomy): domain Eukaryota; kingdom Metazoa; phylum Chordata; class Aves; order Mesitornithiformes; family Mesitornithidae; genus Mesitornis; species Mesitornis unicolor. The sequence continues at coordinate 20,659 of NW_010158695.1, read as the reverse complement.
CCCTGCCCTGCTCCCCTCATTCTGCTTTCCATTCCGGGACTGCTAACAAGTATAAACATGAAGGACTACTTTTATGTTACTAGAATCTAAAGTTGTTAAAGCCAAAAAAATTAGCCAGATTTGTTATTTTTTACTTGGAGTCAGTAGTATCAATACAGGGTTTTTTCCAGTGCTTTAAAGAAATATGATAGTAAAAGAACCTTTGCCAGAAGAACCACTCCATCAGCAACATAAATGCTAGGATTTCCTCCTTAGCCCATATAATTAGTAATGCTGTAAATAGCAATATTAATACTACAAAGTATCAGTACTATAAGCTGCAACCTCTGCACAACCCTGAATGGCTTAAGTGTTTTCAATAAAGAATGTTCAGATGAACAATTATGAATTTACCTAAAAATACGAAATTCTATAACCTACATGTATCTTTTACCTGCTAAAACATTCCTGGGTACATTTTTTAAAAAGTTACTCCCAGAGGTCATGAAACACAACTACGAATCCTGGCTATAGGTCAGAACAACTTCAGATCCCTAAACTGATGCTGGAAACTTTAAGAAAGGAACAAACAAAAAGAAGCCAAACACAAGACAATTAATTATAGTACTTCTTAATCTTATTCTTTTCCATATTGGGAAAACCTGAATATTTGTTGTGCAAGATGCAACCAAACAAGGGCAACTGCAAAAGCTTTATTATCCACTGACCCCTTTCTCCAAGTACTTAAGCCAGGAAATTTACTACCTGTATCAAGTGACTTATGCATGCAAGTTTTGCAGGATCAAGCCCCAAAAATTAGTGTATCACTTAAAAAGCAGCTTCTTCAGCTTTCTCTAGAAAAACAGGCATTCTAAGCATGAAGTACGTGTCACAGGATGCTTGCTTGCACCTTTCCTTGAAATGTAAACAACGGAAATAAGTATTTTTTTCCTGTTCTAATTAATGTATATTTTCAAAACACTTGGAGCAGCTGGAACCTTAAGTCAATGAAAGATATTCGGTTCTTATCCAGTACACAGAAATCAATTATTCTTCATGTTTTCCTGTGTGACCTAGTCTAGGTGATCCTGCTCTGGCAAGGTGGTTGGACTAGATGATCTTTCAAGGTCCCTTTCAACTCCTAATATTCTGTGATTCATATAAACATAACTGAAAGTAGTGCTTCCCTTGAGCATGAAAAGTATAAATAGCATGATGAGAAAACACACAGGGAGAAGATACTTTCTCCTCACTTACATCTTTAAAACTGACAAAAATTCAGTGAGTTTGAGTTACATCAGAATACAACTTTGAATCCAGCATCCTGCTAGATACTGAAGACCCAGGTGCCAGTGCAGTCACTGTGAAAGCAGATTAATTTGATTCCGGGCAGTAAACACACAATTGCTTTTAAGACTCAGCTCACCTGGTTACAGGATCTGGCCAGCAATTTATATAAAAACCTAAGCTATGTTCAGACCAAAGCATAGAAATACACTGCCATTCACAAAATGAAGGGCAAAGCTTGCAGACATCACATAGGGCAGAAATCTCCAGGATGAGAAGCAACCTCAGAGAATGCTGGGTGTTGCTTATTTAACCCAAATTCCTACTAACATCCATTTATTCTGACAATACTTAATTGAGGCAAAGTATCTTCACTTGGTACTCCTTTCACAGGTGGACTCCAAAAATTCTACAAATGGCATTCAGATGCTTTGGTCTAAATGTTTGGGATGCACAGAATTCCTTCAATTGGTTTTGAAATTAAAAATCAAACTCTTCCTTTGAAAGTCATGTCCTTGCAGGTCTGAAGTAGTCACTAATCCTTCTATATGCCATAAAATATTTTCATCTTTTTTTACCCCTGCAATTGTTTCCTGATTCACCACTGAAGATAGACTGTACTCCTAAAATCATTTAACAGTGGAGTCAATCTACAGGAAGAACAAAAACTCAAAGACCTGGAAAGTTAAGAACATAAGAGTTTAAGTTAATTTCAAAGGTTAAATTAATCTTCATTTAGTGGGGAGTTCACTTAACTTCGGGCACCACATTTTATATGGAAGATGGGTATTCACACTGATTCAGATACTTTAAAATAGTGTCCATGATCTCAACTTTTGCAAATAAAACCTCTTCAATCTGAGGAAGACACAGGACACAGAACCTTTTAATTTGAAAGATTACAAAGTGGATTATTGGTTAGTTACACGTGCCAGTAGGGTGATCTATTACCAGGACGTTCTACTGCAAGTACACGATGTCACCTTAATAGTAGCTAGAGCCTTATTGGCTTAAAAAAAACGTAAAAAGGGTTTTGCATGTGAATTGAACTTAATAGGTTTGACATGGACTAACCTTAAAGAATCCAATCCACTCAAATCCCTTTGAAGGCTGCAGCTGAATTTCATGCAAATCTTAGAGAAGTAGCCAGGCTGCTGGGATTTCAAGATGCTGCGTCCCTTTCTTCTGCAGATCTAAAACCAGGCAAAACAATGACACAAAACCCCTCACAATTTCAAGAATTCCTCTTAAGATGATCCTGGTCTTATTCTTTGGCCCAGGGAAGTCTGACATTTAAAATTTGAAAGCAAGAAGAATCTGACATCAGGAAACATATCAAAATATGAAGACAGTCATATTTTTTAAACACAGCACTGGACTAATGTTTCACACATTTAAAAATAAAATCTGACATGACACCACTATTATTAAAATGCTTCATTTTCTATGCTCAAATCTAGCACTAGCAATTTTTATCATTCAATTTTAGCAATAAATAACCCACCACAGTCTAAGCCTTCTGGTGGTCATTTTAAAATTCAAGCAAGCAATTTGAAAATAAACCCATTTATTTTTTCAAGGCCACTGTAACAATATGAAATTCCGTTTGCTCACCCTCATTAAAAATATCCAAAAAGATTTAAGTGTTCTATGTATGTTTATGTAGGTAGAAAAGCAGATAGATATATATATAGAGAGATATATATATATATATTTGCCTGTGTAACAATATATACACTGACAGCTGGAAAATTATTTGTCTGATGACTGGATTTAGTCTTCACCTGATAAACACGAGAGGAAGAGGAAAAGGAAAAGCATTTGTCAACTGCTTTTCCTCTTAGAATAAAGTGCAGATGACTACAAATTAACTATAACCAAATCAAAACCACACAGTGTGTATAAAGCACTGACTATGCAAAGTAGTTATAAATTCTTGGTTAACAAAGGGCACAGAAAGCCCTTTAAGGAAATATTTTATTTCTGCTAAATTAATACCTAAAAGCATTACATTTCATCAGTTTCACTTAGGTTTAAAGTCCCCAAAGATTCTCCTCCTGAAACTGGCTATATTTTATGTGCAAACCAGGCTGAGAGCTATCTAAATCTAGATAAAACTCATTGGCTTGTAATCTTCACAATGATCTATACATCTAAATCTATATGCAAATCAAATTCTCTCATGCATTAACACATTCCAAAGCATCTAAGAGTAGGCGAGCACTTTCTCCCTCTCGGAGGCCCCCCTTCCGTCACTCCTCTCCCCCTCTCTTTATTTACACTAGCTACCTAAATAATTCACACTGCCTTCTTTTCAGCCTGAATGTTCTTCTGTCGAAGCCTGCAATGAGCTATTGCAGTAACCAGATGGACACATGAATGCAGCAGGTGGGACAGATGGCAGCCCGCCCTGTCTGACGCTGCCTGCCTCAGCTTGGACTGCCTTTTCCTTCCAGGTACATTAGCATCAGCCTAGCAGAAAGGAGTACGCGGAGGGAGAAAAAAACCTTTACATGCAATACTATAAAAATTAGTTAAATAAATGACTAGATGCTTATTTGCTTTTTAAACTAATATGCAATTTCCTTAGAGTAGGTAAAAAGCATTTTCCCCTCTTTCTTTAAAGTAGAAAAAAGTCCATCTCTATTCTCCAGCAAGACCTCAAGTGGTACACATAAAACAAAATATGCCTGAAATCTTAAAAAGATCTTAAACTAATGACTTCAGAAAAATTTTGATTCAGCTTTAGCTCTGAATACCTCTGCCCTTTCACAGATATGCTTTTTTATATATAAATCTATGTATCTTCTGTTACATGGTCATAGCTTTTAGACGAACTATCAACAGCTACTATACATACAGTGAAAAGCCTCCGTTTCCTTCTGTATAGTATGTTCCTTGACGGAATTTCTTCTGTTTCCCATTTCAAGAGATATATAAAACTAACAGTTTATTATAAAAGGTTTGGTACTTTTAGGAAAGAAATGCAAACAACAGCTGAAGCAGTTTGTCTTTGACTGTGAAAATTAACATTTTAATATGTTGATTTCCTCTCTGGAACGTTGGGCAAAACATGGCAAAGATGACAGTAGGGAAAAACTGTAATATGCATTTTGAGCAAGAACACGAAACTGAGAAAAATGAAATCTGGTGACACATCTGGCAGTTTGACTGGCATCAGCATCACTGTACCACAGAAGTTACTCTTTTTATACAAAATGTGTTGCTGTCTAAATGAGCAGAAGTGATTAACTTCACACTCTTTTCAAATCAGCAGACAAGTGATTCGGTGTATTTATTGAAATCACTGTTTCAAGCACAACTTTTTAAAATAATCTTGGAAAAAGGTATTAGATGTAAGCGGCCAGTCAGATGCTATAAGCAACCCTATCCTATCCAGATTTGTCTTTCCACCCTCTTCTCCCACCCCTTGTGCTACGTCAACCACAGCAGCCTGTGGTGCCTTTCACAGTGCAGTTCCCTCCACCCCCTTTCCATTAAATGCGCCTTCTCAGAACTGATACAGACCATACACCCACCTCTCCTTCGAACGCCACATGATCTCTGCTGATCTACAATAAGGCAATCCATACTTCTCAGCCAGAAGTTAATACTTTTTTAAAACTTAAAAATACAAAACCACACACAAATTTCATGCAACTATATATGCACACATGGTTGCACTTGCCACACTAAAAAGAAACTGTACTTTTGTGCCCTTTTCTGGAGCTTTCATGAATTGCTTCTATTTGTAGTCAGCAAAGCTCCTGATTCAGAACTACCTATTTATTTACACGTTGTACACCACAGTAGCATGACAGGGGCATCTATGTACCACCATAACAGAAATATGAAATAATAACAGGGTAAATCATATGGAATTGATTTGCAAGTACACTCAACTACTGAGTCAAAATATTTTTTTTGTAACCAGAATAAGCAATTACACAATGTTGAAGGTAAAAAAAAAAAAAAGGGAAAAAGAAAGTTGAGACATGTTCTGGTATAACTGGAAAAAGGAACTGACTGTAAATAAATCCATATGAGTAAATGAGGACTGGTCCAAACTGGCAACTAAAGCCTGACACAAACATGAACTTACCTCTTCAGAAATTTAAACGAACTCAGTAGGGACTCTAATAATAATAATAAACACAATAATATAACATCTAGTTTCATCTGGTCCAGGGAGAAGACATAGCAGTATTATGAAAAAGTTTATTCTTGTTTATTTCTGACCTGGCAGAAGCCAGGAATTAAAGAAAACGTCAGGGGACAGACTGCTTTCATGGGATATCCAGACTGATTTTAAAGCCAAACAGGTTAAGCACTTTGGATAAGCAGCACAACTTCTGTATGCTTACATGTCCTAACCAAAAATCCTGAACTTCAAAGTTTTCTATTATCACCTCTAAGGAAAATTAAGAAAAAAAAATTAAAATATTTTTAAAAAGTGAACACACACACACCTATAAAAATACCAAAAAAATCCAGGGAACATATATGCAAATGGACAAAATTATGTTATAGGTTTTGGTGCCAGTAACTTCTAGAAATGGTGAACTATGCACTGCCAGCTAGTCATTTCAAGTTATAGTAGCTAGTTTACAACATCACAGAGCCAGTAAAAGCAGTGCACTTTACAGTCAGCTTACAAATGCTATCACACCAGTCGTGATTCCACTATAATGATAGAACCTGTTTGCTCAACAACAACCTATGAGCAGAACTCTGAACATGCAGGAACACCCTCTTTAAAAATAAACCTCGGAGCCACTGCCAGGTTGTCACAACAGGAGCACAAACACCATTGGAGCTGCAATCACAGAACTAAACTTGGAGTCAAAAAGTATATTACATTGGTAAACCTGTTTTACTACTGATAAAAAGTTGCTGCAAGTTAAAATTAAGAATTCCCAAGCCTTCTGTTTTCATCAGCAAAAAACTTGTGTTTGAAACCAGTCATGTATAGTCTTAACATTGAAACTGTTTGTGTATTTAACTATATGTGGAAAGAAAAATAAAGGAAGAAAGCCACAAGACTGATGCTAGGTATTTTTCCTGGTTTGAACATATTTTCACAGAGTAGGTATTATTTTAAAATAATTGTCTAAGGGATTTATTAAATTCACTAATTAATAAGGTATTTTAGAAAATATATATCTATTTAATATAATAATATCTACATTAAGTCTTGACTATTTTTGGTCTCAAACCAACCTATTCAATTATCTAACTTCAAATTTAGTCTTAAACTCTGAATGCTATCTCCCTGCTTGTGTAATGCTTGCCATTGCTTTGTGGACACCAGGCATACGCAAAGCTCTCATCATCTGAAGCCTGAGATATCCCTTCAAAAAACCTCATCTGTACCTCTGAAGAAAGAGTTGCATACGGACATCTTGAGAGCAAAAGGAGTGGAGTTGCACAGGTGTATGTGAAGACAGGGTTTAGATCCTATAAAAGCAGCAACTGTTCATTAAGGTGTTTCAGTAAAAAAAAAAAGATGCATGGTTAAATACATATCTAGGAGTTACACTGATGAGAGAATACTAAATGATAAAAACCCCACTTCATTCTGTTCTATGAGAAAAGGAATTGCCAACCCCAATCCCATGAGAGCATCACAGGAAAGAAGACATAATTATACTTAAACTGGACTTGATATAAATACCATGAAGTTGATTTTCAAAAGGATCACATTTTCATTAGAGCTCTGCAAACAGAAGATCTGATGAGTTTTCTTAGGGCTGAGGTTGTAGGACTTCTGAAAATGCCAACCAGTTCTGGAAAAATTAGTTGTGTTTTTTGCAGGTTGGGTTTTTGGTTGTGGTTGCAGGGGGCTGGGGTTGAATGTCTGATCTTTTAATTTTATTTGGGGGTTTTCTGTTGTTTAGGTGGTGGTTTTTTTTCACATCATACTATATATATTGTGTAGACAAAGCCTGGCAGATACTAATCGCTCTTCAAAGTCTGGTCCAGGAATAATGGGAAAGAGGAGAAGATGACAAGAAAAACAACAACAACAACAAACAACAAACCAAACCCTCACTTTACTAATATTACACACCATATTTATAAAAAAAATTACATCACTTAAACACATCGTTATCCAAAACATGAAAGTTTCACTGGCCAGGTAATATATCGATAGAGGCAGGGAAACAGGAGTAGCTTATAAAGAATCATAATACATAACAAGAAGTGAATTCTGCTTTCACTGCAAATGTATACCCCTAACTTTTAATTCAGAGCATAAGTGAGGGCAGAATTTTATGCTGAATATAATGGCTATAATAAATACATGGCTTTAAATGCTCCCAAATATGCAAATACAAAGGAATGGAAAAGCTGCCATTTTAAAAGAAACATGTATGGAAAAAGTAAGCAGACATTAAACCCTAAATCGTGAAGGTGTCATTTCAAAAAGACAATGCAATCTGCCTGCTCCCCTGTGTCAACAACCAAAAAAATTAAATGCTGAATGCTGATGTTCCATCCTCCCTTCTCTCTGCTGCAAAAGCTGAAGGACTAACTTTGAACACCTTGACATTTGCCTCTATGCCTCTGGTTTAACACCAACAGACGTCTATGCTTAAAGGAGGAAAAAGTGTCTTTAAAAATCTCAAATACACAATAATTCTTGCACTTATTTCTCTGCAGCTGAGCGGAGTCATTTACATAGTCCACTGAACACTGTTTAGTAAACATGGCAAGAGTGCTTCTATCTTTCTGCCCTTGTAAAACCAAGGCAGGGGTTCTGTTTTTAGTGCACACTCTGGTTCAGCGTTAATCCTGTCTTATGTTGTTCACACCTGCTGCTGACCAGCAGCGTGCTGATGGGCTGTGGTTTGTGCTGCTCCTAGACAATCCTCACCAGCTTCAGCAAAAGACTCAGTGCTGAAGTGAAAACCAAACCCCAACTGCTATGCAAAAACTGTCAAAGGGAAGAACTGACATGCATGCTTCAATTTTCCTTACTCTGCTACTTCTGACTGATCAAAATTTAACGTGGGGTTTTTAGTGCACAGGCTTATATTTAGTCCGTACGCCTAGCTTTTATTGGAGTTCTTCTCCAGATAGCAAATCTTAGAGACAAATGTCATGGACACAACCTTTATAAATATATGCTGTGTAACTCACCTTTTCCTTTGTGCCTAAGAAAATAATAGGCTTTGCTCTAACTGAAGTACTGAATGTTGATAAAGCATCCTCCTGCAAACCTTGACAGAAACAAGATTTGCAGATTTTTTTAACATATTTTCACATTAAATTAAAATGTTCTGGAAAATAGCTTTTTTATCAGAATGCTGATATACACAATTAAACTTTTTTTTTTTTTTAAAAGGCCATAAAGTCAGATCTTCCTCCCATAGATCCCAGAGGTAAAACACACCTATGGCTTCATCTGTACAAAAGATTCAACCCTTTACCAAAGACAAAAAGGTGGTTTGTGATTAAAGGCATGGGTCTGGAATTACACAGTGCACATATCCACAAAGAATAAGAAAATCAAGGAAAGTAAAACCAATTACAATAGAAACCCTTTATTTGACAAACACTTCAATGCAAATTGTGCACTGAGATCAGAGATAGAAATCATGTGCAACTTTGTCAACTCAAAAGACTCAGATGTTGGCACTGTTATCTATGACAAAGTTCTGCACTAGAAAAGTCTCTAAAATGAAGGGCAAGACATCCCCATAGTTTCAGATTTATTTTAAGGTACTCTTTATATGATTAGAATAACATAAAGAAGCATTGAGATATTTGGAGAATGAACCCTCTACATCTTCTTTATCCCATTATGCCACCTTGGCCTCTTTCTTTCCACAAAAGAGAAAGAAGAATGCTTTCTGTCCAAGAGCCAAGTTCCTATATCTCTTACACACTATATGAACCTTTCATAAATAAAACATTGGTTGGAGGCCAGTCAAGGCAATTCTCCATCTATTAAAATTTATTTTGCATCTCATGGGGGAAGATATGCTGAATGACCATGACCATCCTTTGTGACTTCTTAATCTTGCACAGGAACACCAAGGTGTGTTAGGAAGATAGTATGCATCAGACATACATACTACACGTTATAGGTTTTCATCCAAAACTCACCAGCAGAAACAAACCGAGATCAATCTTTATGTAAAATCAGCATTGCAACCTCTCTTCCAATTCAGATGCAAAACCAAGGGAAAAAGGGGTCAGTCTCACTTTGTCTTACCATCTCCAGCTGAAGGGTTTCCACCTCCTCTTTAGTCAACACAAGACTGAAGACACTGGCATAACACCAACACTGCTTTTAAGCTCACACAGAAAATATTATGGGGTAATCTTAGTATTTCCTGGTCACACTCCCTTAGGCAACCCTATACTAGTGCAAATGTCACATCTTGGCAGTGAAACCTTGGACACGGGCTTCATTTATTCATTGATTTCTTTTAAAATACTATGAAATAATTCATTTTTTGAATCAATTATAGAGACTGATCCAGAATCCACTAAAATGAATGGCATTCTTTCTGTTTAGTTTTGAATCAGGCCCCTAACAGTAGAAGCGAAGGATTTCTTAAGACAGATGCAAGAGCTTGGCAGCAGGCTGTCCTCCATACCTTGGAAAATCTCTAACTTCTCTAACAATGGTACAAAACCCCCACAGTAATTCTATCAAACAGCTGCATCTACAGTATTCCTGTTCCAGCATTACCTCACATGCAAGTATCACACCTTTTTTTTAAAGTAGAAAAAAAAAAAAGGAAAAAAAAAGAAAAAGGCTGGGGGCGGGAAAGGCCTCACCCCAGTCATCCATCAAGTGTACAACCAGGCCACTGCTCCTAAGAAATTTAATATATGCTAAAAAGATATAAAAGGACATAAAAAGCTTTCAGAAATAAAAGTGCTTCAGAAGCTGGATTTTAATACTGCCAGGTAGGGTTTTGTCAGATTAGAAAGTTGACTAAAATACCAGGATATTGTGTTTCAGAAGTAGCAGCAGTTTACGTATTGTCTAGTATTCCTGGCTAATGTTTACTGCGTATTCCAAAGCTCGGGGGGATAAAGAAAGAAATAAAAATAGGCATTACCTACCAATCTCACTACCTGCTGCCTTCAAGCGCTCTTTTCAAGTATGGACTCCACAGAAAAAAAAAAAAAGTTAAGACTATTTTACTTTGATTATAGTGCTTTCCCCAGGCAGGAATTTTTATTTCAGTTTGAATCTTTAAACCATTACATTTTCAGTGATGCATTTTTATATTTACAGTTGACATCTTCATAGAAGAATGAAACCTCTGAGCAACAGCTCTAAAGCATGAAGGTTGCCTGCAGTAAGTTCTTAAATTATTTTACACCTAAATGGAGCCAGTTGTTTTTAGCTAAAATTTAATAAACCTTAAATCAATGACCTTTCTTTTACTGAAAGCCTGCACATGGGAAAACTAACTTTCCCAAGAAACATATTTTGGTAAGTAAATGCCAAACAAAGGGCTATTTAAATCCGAACATTTTCTCAATTTATATATACATTCAGTTTCTAAATTCCCAACTGCTGCCTAATGTGTAGAACAGCAGTGCCCTGGTTTAATCACATACCATTGATTTCAGAGTGTCACCGTGATCTCATTGACAGTAATCAATAATAATCCAAAATCAATCAAATCTGCTTTTGCACTATCATTCATCAAATTTGAATATCCCAAAATTAATTGTAGGCAGGTGAAAGAAAAAATAATCTGGAAATTTTTTTAAAAAAAAGTATAAAAATTGGTAAACTTTGAGAAGATAACAGTGCATCTGAGCACACTTCACGCCTGCTGGGGTAAGTTAATGATGAATCATACCTTGCCTTCCCAGCAAAGACTCTGAGATATATTCTTTTTCAAACACAAAAATACACAGCAACTGAAGGCAGAAGACATACTAGTAAGTGATCAAGCATTATTTTATGAACAGTCCCGTTCTGTGCTGAATTTCAAACGTGTTGCCAGTATATTACAAAATGCACAAATATGTTACGCTACGAGGAACTGTACATTGTAACTTTGCCACTGCACTTCATAGAGCAAGAGAGGATAAAATTACTGAATTTCTGTACCAAAAGCATGAATAGATGCAGCCACTTACCAAAAGAGCTGTTATTGTTGCCGAAGACTCCTCTCTCAACATATTCACCTGTAATTTTGTCAAGGTAATAAATCCTTCCATTCATTACAGCACACTCAAAAGCACCCTGCTATTTAATTTAAATGGAAAAAAAGCCCGAAGTGTCTAAAACATTTACTTTTGCTAATGTAAAAGTGCTAGCATTTTACTTCATTCCCGATAAGCCGGTGCCAGTGGATGTGATTATTCTTTTCTTATTCAAAGCATATCAGTAGTTCGAAAGCACTCTCAATCTTATCAGGTGTATGAACAGCATAGTTACTGAAAACAGTTTGTACTGCTCCTCTCTCTTTCTGCCAGGCTATCAGATAAACCCAAATAACTAACTGTATTTACACACAATCAAACATAAGCTGTGACTTCAATATATTGTAGTCTGTTTCTAAAATGCTACAGGTTTTCTGCTTGACATCAGTCATAACAAAAACACCAGCACTGAATTAGCTTACAACAAACATACAGGCACTTGATAGCATGTAACACAAAAAGGATGATGCAGGGGGAAAGAGAGAAAGAAAAATTTTGTGAAGTAGAAATGATCACTTTCATTTCAGTACTTGTTTCAAATACAGGTATTTACCTGGTGCTACTTAAAAAAGAGCATGGAAGCAGTAGGATGCAAATGCATTTAAAACGTACCTGACACAGGACTTAAGAGTAGAGAAAGAAATGTTATTTGCTTTTTTTACGTATTTTATTCTCCTGTCCTCTAGAAGATTTGCAATGGGCAAAAGAAAGAAAGACAGTTACAATATCTGAAGGCATTTAAATGCCTTTACTGTTTTTGACCAAAACACCACCATGAATTCTCACAATCCAACCTTCCTCTGGTAATAAAATTAAGAGATGGACCACAAAATGTAAAGACACCACTCCCACCCAGATAAGCCTCTCAGCAACTCTCCATTCAGTGTCTCAGATACTGAATTTTCAGTGCTAATTACAGAGGAATAATAAAAAACGTACTACTTCAGAAGGGCCATGGCTCTGAAGATTTTGCTCCCTGCACAGCCATAGGAAATAATGTGTGGGATCCCCTTTGGTCTTCTCACAGTGACAGCTGCAACACAGTATTTGAAGAGTTAAACGTGAACCTGGCTGTGTGCTGGGCGCTCTTGGCAAGCTCAATGAAAAGTTCTGGAAAGCTGGGAAAAATCCCGAGTTTCAGCTCTTGATTAATTACAGCCTTCTTTAGAAGGCAAAGCTTCAGCCCTTGCACAAAGCGCCCCTTCCCGCCACCCCCACTCACTGACAGCCTTTCGCCGAATACCTCTGATGGAGTGGCGAAGGGCAGGCACGTGCCACCACCTGAGCCCATCTCGCGCCTGTGCCTGGAGTCCCGGCGCGGCATGAGCCACCCTCTGGATTTGTAGGAGAACAATGAGCTGAATTAAGCCAAGTGTGCAGTGCCGGGTAATGCAGCCGATGGTTGTTTCTCCATCTGTGACACCACGGCCTGGTGATGGATGGGACAGGTGTCATTCATACTAATGTCAGCCACCGACTGTGGCTGCTCGGCTCTTGAAATATCACCCAGCACCAACTGGGCCCGAGCAGCTCCTGCAGGAGGAACGACTGGGTGCCCGCGAGCTTTCCTCGGTTATTGGGAATCTGATTCTCACCCCTTTAATGCTCCTGGGAACAGTTGGTTAAAGAGATGGCATTTCATGCCACTCCAAAACATCTAATCTGTCCCACTAAGTTAACGGCTGCTATGAGAACACTGCCAGGGAATTCTTTCACTGCTGAAAAAGTGAACATAATTTAGTAGAGGAAATCTTGCATTCATGGAACATTAAACTACCACGGTGGGGAAAAAAAAAAAAATAAATCCACTTTTTGCTGTAAGAATTTTACCATTCTCCGAAGATAATTTTGCTAGCAATCCCTGTGCATTTGCTTTCAGAAACACAGTCCAAATTGGTTTGTTTTTAAGATGACAGACGAGTTTTAGCTTTCATTTTTACTATTTTTTTTTAAACGGTAAAATAACTGCACTAAACAAAACCTCACAGACTTTCTGAAACTAATACCTCTGAAAACTATTTTAGCACTAATACTTTTCAACTGTGCATCTCAAAATCCACCTAAGCAAGAAAATACCAACTTGAACATAAAAGGATGCTGGTATTCATCCTCCAAAAAGACAAGAATGAAATCCTGCAGCCAGTAAGACAGAGAAAAAAAAAAAAAAAAGGAATACATAGAAAATTGCTTGATCCTTTCTCTCTGTTGCATTTTCAATATATGGAGAATTATACAAACTGCCAGTAGCTGGCTATACAAAGAGCATGTACATAAAGGAGTATGATTTCACCATTCTGTTAAGTATTGTTCTTTATTAGATTTTCCCGTCTTGTCTTTCCTTAAAAATACTCATATGTGAGAATAAAAATGTGTTTCTTTCAAAAACAGCTCTAGAAACAAACCCAGAAGTGGGGTAAAGGAGAAAAGAGGAGCAATATTGCAGATAAAGATGGACTGCATCAAACAAGCCACCTCCTCCTCTCCCCACCCGTCCTGGCACCTTTATATGGGAAGGAATTTCAAAAATGCTCAGGAACAACTTAGCACTACATTTTAGATAGACTTTTTCATTACACTTCCTGTTATCTCTCCATTTGCAGGACTTTAAACTGTTTAATGTATAGCTGAATGGGTGGAGGGAGGGAAGGGGGGCGGCTTATAATTTTTTAATTGTATTTTTACTTTTTTTTTCTTCTATTTTTTTTCTTGCTTGTTCGTTTGAATTTTTTCTGAGGCCACTCAAAACAAGCAACGGCAACTCCACATCATCATCTCATTCTAACTTGCCAAAGCCATCAATCTCTGATCACACCTATTAGGATCTCACTGTAGCCAACGCTACGTTTTGCGACAGCTTGACCAGTTGTTTAAGGGAAGAGTGGGTGATGGAGCAAAGCTAAATCGACACATCTGTGATACTTCTGACACCCCTCAGCATGGCTAATATTAATTTGTTTTCTTTGGCTAGGTAAGTGCTGCCAAAACACATTACATATGGTATGTAGTTCCAATCAAAATGATGAAAAGGAAACGTGTGGCTTTTTTCACTTAGAGCAACATCAAAAGATACAGAGGAGTAAGAGACATCCATGTTAACCTACAGAGTAATAGCCTAAAAAAACCCTCAAATCACTTTCTATTAAAGTTTGATTTTGGAAATCAACCCTTTAGGAGAATTTGCCCTCCCACATAAAGACTGCAGCTCACATCTGCAGAGAGGTTTTACTCAGGGAAATATAATTCTCAATATATGATAAAAGGATATATTTAGAGTATTCTCACATGCATAGAGGTAACTCATCGTATTTCAGTAGGTTATCACATAAATAAATGAGCACAATTTTGTAAGGATATTATAAATGGCTTGATTAGACTGAGGAATAGGAACCTCTATTTCATACACTCTGATATACTAACTTTCTGCAGTATATGGAGACTCTTCTCCAATTTCATGCTTAATGCTCTGTGTTAGTGTCATGAAAAAGATGACATTTATATTTCCAATAGTATTTTTTGTTTTGCCTTGTAAATTATTTTGATCTGAATCAGAAAATGTCACCATACAAATTCAGAATGGTGACTCACAGTAAGAATTAGACATTCAGTAGTAAAGAAAAACAGCATATGCTTGTCTTACGCTCCGTAAAAGTACCCATATCGCTCTAACTGTCATTAGGATGTTAACAGAGGTTTTTTTCCCTAGCAAGTCTAGGAAACTGAAGGAAAAAAAAAATTATTTCAATTTTAAAAGACATTGAAAAGGATACTTCGATTAAAAAGCTATGCTCCTTAAAAGGGGAAGATAATTAGAAAATAGACAAGATCCTCTTTAATGCAAACCTGCTATATTAAGGAATAGCAAAGAGAAAAGCCCTTCTTTGTTTGAAGGAAATACAAATTAATTAAAAAACATTACAAGCATTATGTAAACAAACCCAAGAGATTTAGAGCTTCTGTAACATAGCAAATACATAAATTGTTTCACAAGACATACATGTTAAACGGTATCTACTGTACCTATGGAAGTTACTCTCCAAAGTGCTACCAAAAAGGCAAAACAGAATCCTTTAAAAATAAAAATTAAAAAATACTACCTGGAGTAGCAGTACATAATTCAGTTTAATATTTTTCTTTAATCTTTCCCAGAATTTTTACTTCTGGACAAGCAAACTGTAACAAAAAACTATAGGATTTTTAGTGAGGACTAAGGACCATTTAAATGGAATGTATATTTTATATTTTTGTCTGAGGACATCATGATTTATATTAACGACCATATGTAGGAGGCTTTCCCCTTTAAAAATATATTCTTTAAGTGTAAACATAACCGTGTGTCCAAGGACACACATAGCTGAAAAAACAGTTCTGTCATTGTGAGTCAAAACTTACAGGAACATGAATAAATATTTGTAATGTAAATTACTTGGAAGAGGAAATTTTTATTAAAAAATACAGAATCTTTTAAAAGCAAAACCAGAAAATGCTATATTACATGAAGAATCTGATATAAAATCAAGTGCAAATATTTTATCTGCATTACTGGCCAGCTCTCTTCTCACGGATAAGAAAAAATAAACACATAAAAGTAGGTTTTTGACGAAACAACTGCATAGTTCTGGATATGCTTAATGTATACATGTCTGTGCGCATACACACAATATACGTTGCACAAATTGCATACGAAATACACCATATACCTGGACACACACACATGCACAGACATACACGTACTTGAACTCAAAACTTGCTGTGTATAGAAAAAGGATTTCCACGCAAAATGCAAACACACAAAACACAAAACCACATACATACATGCTTCTACAGCTATGACTGTACGCACGTATGATTATCTAACTCAAGCCTAAAAGTAAAAGAGGCTACACAAAATGCAAGAGAACATGTAATAAGTGGAATGTCAAGCTGCAGCGACTGTTGGTGTCATCCCTGCGCTATCAAACATACATATGAGTATGATTGGAGACAGAGAGGCTAAATATTTCACTGTCAGAGCATGTCGAGAAATGCAATTCATTTCTCTCTCATGTGCTTTAGGACAATGACAATTTAATACAAGGCCAGTAGATGTAAAAGAGATAAAAACTGAACAAACTGGCCTGGCATAATCACAGATTTCCTCTAGAGAGCTTGGTAGCGTGAGGCTCATACGCACTTGTAATGGATCAACATTTTATTGTTTCTTCCCTCCATGAATTTGCTATGAAGAATTCATAGCAAACCTTATTTTACAGACAGAGGCTACTTTAAGCTTCAATAAGAGGAAGAGTTCCTCCCTTATTTTTTTTCCTACTTATCCTATGCATTTCACTTACCCTATGCAAAAAATAATTGCTTGAGATAATTCCTTGAAAGGTTCAAATAAGCACGTTTTTTTCATTCCTACGTACACTTCCACAGGGGTGCAAGCAACCTCCCTGCAGGTCAAGGGTCAGTCCGTTAAAAACATTCCATAAAATGAATAATCATGTCACTTATAAATAATTCATATTTTATACCATAATTTTTCTACCATTTTTCACTTTGTAACGTACAGAAAGAGCAGCATAGCATATGGACTGACATATCTGTAAGAATAGACATATCACACTTTTAGCTACTCTAAGCAAAGTAGGCTTCAAGTATTGTTAAATATTATCATAGACAAGTTACCTTCTGTATTTGATGAATAGCACCATGTATTTGAAATTAATTGCAAAAGTAGGGTTGGCTAATGAGGCGGCCCTTATCTTTTCTCAGCAGTGCAAGCACAAGTATTTTTCTGCTGGCTCAATATTTTTTAAATGCCCAAAGTGCTATTAACTAAGTTGAAATCTGATTAAAATATGAACGCTAAAATATTCACAACAGCTAATGCAGCTATGGAAAAAAAATAAAAGCTAAGGAAATTCTTATCTCTTTTCTTATCATTATGCATGTGTTTTGAAAAATAATAATTAAATAAATTGTTCCCTACAGATTCTCCCAGTTGTTTGGCTTCCCATTAGCATCTTTGAAAACAGTTTCTTAAGACAATAGTTATTCTTTATTATGGAACTATGGGGATGGTGCCCTTCTACCTGCCTCAATTTAAAAAGAAATCTGTAGGAAATACTAAAGCTTAAGGACTGTTAGAAAAAAGACAGTGTGTATTTGGAAAAAATGGTGGGGGGGGGGAAGCACAGAAAAATGATCAGCCATTCAAGAGAATTAATGGGTATCCACAAGGGCTTTGCTAATAACACGGGTTAATTACCACTGCAACGCACCAGGCTCAGTAAATAAAAGAGCACAACCATAAACACATTAAAATGAGCAACCATCACTAAAAGAGGGGCAAGCCCCAGTAAATGCAAAGCTGTCAGGCGAGCATTTCAGCACAAACCCTTTATACTTTCTGTAGGATTTAAGAACTTGCCAGCAGTCTATCAAAACCAAAAAAGCAAAGACCTACGACCGGAAGCAGAGAAGGAAGAAGGGACCAAGGCCTGCCGGCTGCCCAAGGGGAGACATGGGCAGAGCCTGCTCACTCACCCATGCTTGGGGGCTGCCGTCATCACACAGAGCTGCATGCCACCTCACACACTGGGTACGTGTTCAGAGGCCTGGAGACCTCTGACTTAATATTAACTGCGGGCTTTATTTCTTAATAACAACTTTAAATAGCTCTAAGACAAATGCATGAGGTTAAAGATCTCCAGAGCCTAGAGAAACCCTGGAGTGGAATCAAGTGCTACTTCACCTTTCACAAAGCAGCGTTCTTCAGTCCACCCCTTTCTCCCTTTACAAATGAAAGGCACTTCGAAAATAAATTACTTGAGAATTAGAAGCTATGGCAAAATGTTTTAAAGAAGAGTGAAACTGACACACTTTCATGTTTAGCATACAACCACCTCGCAAACACATATGTATATATTTATGTGCTGATGCATATGAGCATACACACGCTTATATTCATCTGTACGCAAACATAACCCAAACAGACTCGCACGGTAACTTCACAGACTATTCCCACATTACAACATGAGAAGGGTTAGAAAAACATAAAATGTGTGCATCAACCATCATTGCTCTGCAGTACTCACATGATGTGATGCTTCTGTCCACTTTTTAAATGTTACAGCCATTCTACATATGTGAATTTTATCTGTTGCACTGTAAGATGAAAATCTGTGCATGCTGTAACAGCTGAATTTGATTCCCGTTTAAACGCTGCTGCACATTCTTAAATGGAGAAAGTAGGGAAACCGCCGAAGGTTCAAATTAATGAAACACAGCGAGCCACAAAGGACAAACGTACATAGTGCACAGGAGCTTTGTGGAGTTACAAATGTCAGTTTTCTATGTTTGGCATTCAGCGATCATGTTTAAATTTACTAAACGAGTCCCATGCCACTCCCCCCGTTTAAACGCTGCTGCACATTCTTAAATGGAGAAAGTAGGGAAACCGCCGAAGGTTCAAATTAATGAAACACAGCGAGCCACAAAGGACAAACGTACATAGTGCACAGGAGCTTTGTGGAGTTACAAATGTCAGTTTTCTATGTTTGGCATTCAGCGATCATGTTTAAATTTACTAAACGAGTCCCATGCCCCTCCCCCCCCCCCTTTTTTTTTTTTTTTTGGAGTGTTTCAATTGCCTTTCCTCCTTCCAACAGCTGTGACAACTGTTAAAACAGTCAGTAAAATTAAGTCCGCTCTATAATCCTTTAGTCAATGTTACATTTTAATCAGAGGTTGAAGGAGATTTCACGTTATGAACGCACCGATTCATTTAGAATGATTAAACTGACACATATGTCAAAATGACCAGATATATTTATTGCATCTGTTAGCTTATTAACTGTTAGTAATTATTAGTGTTATTGTTATTGCTGAAAAAGCAAGCAGCCAAGCTTGCAGCTGGCTTTAAGTTATTACATTCTTTAACATGCTCTGCCTTAAAATCAAAGCATACCTAGTGATGGTCAGACAGATGTCTGCACTCCCAAAATGTTCGGACAATTTTTAGCTCGAATCTTCTCTGTCTTCATCCTTAACATAAACACTGGAGAAACTACTGTATTTATTTTGTATATCCTTGCACTTGTACGTGCATACACATGTGACACTATATAGTCAAAACACAATTACTATGAATATTAATAATGTGTAAAACTCCAGGGCTTATTAATTGAGACAGAGAAGCAGAATTGTTTCTGAACATTAGTTATTTTCCTGTGTCCACTCAACCACACATGCCTCAAACCCTACGCTCAGACAATGTACTGGGAGTGTTTTAAGATTACTTTTAATTGAGCCAAAGAGGAAGAAAAAAATTAGTTCGAATCTTGCACCAGAGCCAAAAAGACATGCGCCCCGATTTCATTTAAATGCATCTACTCTAAGAGGCTTATCTAAACTAATCATTCAAATTAGCTGTAAGAAGGTAAATTCAAGAAAGCTCCTTTGGGGAGAAAAAAAAAAACACAAACCAGCCCACAAAAAAAACACCACCAAAACTTACCATCAAAGACATGTCACTGTTAGTTAAAGCTGTGGAAACGGCATTTTTTTATATTTATGAAGCTATCCTACACTATACAGCAGTTCATAGTGCACTAACCTATAAGACATATCGAGAGGGCATCCTACCTCTGTTTATTTTCTTTCTTTATCCCACAGCATTATAGTGGGTTTCCCTGCCTCCCCTTCCCAAATCGTATTCCTGTGAGCCAGGCCATTTGTTACTTCCCGTCATATTTCACCAAGATGTGGTCACCGCAATCCACTTTTCATCTCTGGCTTAATTACAAATAGCAATGCAATATGCAGACAGTAAGGACAGCTAGCGGGCATCTACCTATAATACACTGTCACCTCTCCATACAGCCTCTCCACAGACTGCATCTAGGGCGATGCTGGCTATTAGCTCGGGTTTGGTGGTGGTTTTTTTTTTACCTCCGGTGTTGCTGTCACCCTCAGCGTAATACGAAGGCACGGCTACGTAAGTGGCTCGACATAAAGAAAAATGAATCGGTGACAGCTCCCGTGATATACTAATATTTAATCCCAGCTGTGGACTGAAATCAAGTTCAGGAGCCGCTCTCGTCAGCCCCAGAACGCCTGGTTTTGTTTGGGCGCCACGCTTTTCACAACAACACTCTGCCAGGTAGCTAATAAGTGCCAAGCCAAGAAACTGCGGCTCGTTAAAAAAGTCTTTTCCTGCCTTTCG
>NW_010158694.1:3379-17231 GCF_000695765.1 Mesitornis unicolor | reverse complement strand
CCCCTCTTAGCCGGCGGGGAGGGGATTTGTGAATGGTGGGAGAGGGCACTTGGGAGAAGTTTTGAGAATTAATCCTCCCAGCGGGTCTCCTCACCTCCCCCCTCAAGTGAGTGGCTATTTTTGTTCCGCTGTTATTTTTGTCCTTGCTCAGAAGGTGCCTGGCGTTTCGCTGCCTGCAGTCGATGACTCATTATGCAGTATTTCTAGAAAACCCGCTTTCTGATTTGTGGGGGGAACCATCTTTTAGTAAAGGGATTCTCACTACTAGTGGTTGTGTGAAGCCCTACCCTGGCTTCGTGGAATAAATGGGTGTGTGGATGGGATTCATTCAGCAGCAGGCAGTTCCATCTTCAGCAAAACGTAGCCTTGGAAAACGCGTAATGAAATATCAATAGATAAAAAGGCTCAGAGTTTTTCTCTTTCTCTCACACTGTGCAAAATACTAAAGATAAATCTGCGTTCTGATTTGCGGGAGATCGCTTGCCCGTGTTTTGAGTGTAACCAATTTACAGGCATGTGGTATTTTTGCGTGCAGAGTATTCTCTGAAGAGCATGGGTTTAAATTAAAAATGGCACGGTCTGCCTTCCTCCTCTGCCAAACCGATGTTAGCCTGAGTTTATTAAAACTAGGTTGTTTTCCATCTCTGCGCCGAGTAGTAGGTGGATCCTGCTCACTCGGTTGTAGCCTTGTAGTAATGCTTGCGTGCGTGCTCCCAGCTTGTTCGCTTTGCGAGCGGTGGGGGTAGTACAACACCAAGAGTATCTACATGGAGCTGGGAAGGGCCAGGATCTCAGCAAATCCCCCCCGGGATTTGTCACTCCTCCAGTCTGAGCGTGATGGATGTCCGGTTTAATTGGAGAGGAAGGGGGGAGAAAGCCTCTGCCGAGTTAACAGAGATGAAATCCAGCGGGTAAATCTCTTCAGAAGGAAAACGTAGAGGAAACTGTGCCTGTCCTCTGTGGAAGAGCTTCTTCCCCAGAGTAAAATTGCTTTTCTTGTTCCTAGTTTTTACACCTAGGGACAATTTACTATGAATTTTTACCCTTTTATTGTTTTGCTGGCTGCTGTGGAGAGAAGCATACCATTATGCTAGTAACACCATTACTCGTTCATTTTTTGCTGCGGTTGCCTGATAGGCATCCAAAATACAAGAGTTTGGGATAGCGTAGCATGTTACTGACTTGCAGCTGATGCTGGCTGTGGAAACCATTAGTTCTGTTATTTATTCCACTTTTCCAGCTAGATGTGACAAGTTTTCAGTCCTAGCCGAGTCTCCCTGTAAAACTATTACGTGGTTTAGCTGAAGTAATCTCTGTTAAAGTAGGGCAGGACGGAGAGCTCAAGAAGGAAGGTGAAGTGGAGGGAGGGGAGAGCTTGATGTAGGTCACTGCTGGATGCAGTGGGCTTTCAGTATTGGAGCCTGTTAAAATTTTGGGTTCAGGCTCTGCTGGGGTTGTTGGGGAATAGTATCTTATCAATGAAATAAATGCTTGATGTATTTTTGAGAGAATGGTTTCTCGCTGTTGCCTGTGCTTCTTGCTGTGTCTACGTGGGGGTGAGAAGAGAGGGAAGCCTCAGTGTGCTGCTGGTGCTCTGGTACAGCCTGTCCTTCCCCCTCCGGTCCTTGCAGCGCATCTCCAGCCCTGGCTGCTGTCTGTCAGGGTCTCAAGATAAATCCCTCGCAGTGTCCTTATCTCTGTCTTCTGGGATTTCCCAGGCAGCCTGGGAGTCTGTTCAGAAACTCCTCACTCTGTCAGTGATGCTAAAATTGATTAACTTTTTTTAAAATTAAAAATAGTAAATATCTTGCTAGAATTTGAAATCCTAAAACCATAGGCTGACATGTAAGATTCCAGTAGTGGATCCACCCCCCCAGCCCTTCATCTTCTTTTCTTATTCCATGTGTGCCCGTGCCATTTCTCACAGGTCGTGCTGGTGTCTGAGCCTCGTGTTTTTAAATTCTTACCACATGCTTATCAGATACTGCCTTTTGGCTGGCTGGAGTTGCCTTCTTGCTTTCCAGCTAAATATTGCAGTAAATAGGAGGGGGGGAAAAAGAAGAACAAAATAAAACCATGGCTGTGTTCTAACTGTTCAGGACTTCTTAAGTGTTAGCATATGGACAGCTTGAAATGCTTATGAGAAGTGGTCAGGTAGTTAAGATTTTAACATGTGACAAAATAACTGCTTATTTTAACCTCTAAATGCTTATGTATTACCCACACGCTTGACTCTCAATAGTATTCTTTTCATTTCTTTTTAGAGACTGAAGGCATGTGAACACATTGATTATACAATTGCTGTATAAAGTTAGGTAAAACTCCAGGCTTCTTGACAGGACACGTGGTTCAGTGGGATTTTTTTACTGGTGTTTCGTGGGGAGTCCTTTCTTGCTTCATCTGCAGCGAGTGGCTTTGTGCGATGTGATATTAAAGCAAGTTTTCCAGTTTGCAGTCACTTCCCTCATTCTGGTATTGTGACCTTCTGTCTTCTGATAGGCATTTTAGTTCTCGAGGTGCTTCAAGTCTAAACTGTAACAGGCTCCTGTCATGTAGCCAGTACACTTATTTCCAGTACAATCTGGAATATCTGCTCCTAATTTCAGGTCTCAGAGGAGGTCTGCATGGTTCAAGTTGTCAGCTTTTTCCAGTTGAACTCGTTAGTCTTGCAAAAGCTTACTCTTAGCAAGTAAGTTCATCTTTTGTCCTTAGCTATCAGATCTACAGTGCCACATATTTGCTCTGATAGAATCTGTTATGGTTTCAAATGTCGTTGTGTGGGTGGTTTTTGTTCTTAAGAAAATAATAGTTACTATTTGATCCCTCTAGTCCTCTCGAGATGTGCACAGCTTGGTGATCTGTGCTGTTTTAAACAAAGTCACTGATTTTTTTGCTGCTGTAGACATTGGAATAGATCCCTCATTATTGCAAGGTATCTAATTACCAAAGCTTCAAAGCAAGCACATGTCAGACAGCTTGAAAGGAAGCATTTGTTTCCAGCTGGATCATTTTTTGTGCCAAGCTTTATGCTGTTCAGCCGTCATGATATCAACCATTGTCCAGATCTTGTTCTTAGGGTTGCACCTCATGCAGGTGAAATTCAGAGTGCCCGGGGTATTGGAGGTAGGTTTCCTCGCTGCCATCCCTTCTCTTCTAACTGCTGTTCTGGTTATATGAACTTTTAGGTCAGTTAAACTAAAATACATTGTCATATATACATGCAGTTTTGAGGGTCTTTTATTTTTTTTGTTGTTGTGCAGTAGGTGCTTTCTGCACCCTTCTTTCTCTTACCTGCTGCTCTCTAATGGAGATGTTCTCTGGAGGGACTGTGCCTGGGAGTAATGCAGTTGTTTCTGTATACATGTTTACGGACCCTTTAAGCTGCATCCCTAGGAAGCTAGATTGTGATGACAAATTAATGTTGTTATTTTGAGGATGTGCTTCTTTTTGGAATGTGCTCTCTCCTTTTTCTTTTTTCTTCTAGAAAGCTATTCCCAATTACAGAGGTAGGAAGGAGGTGACTGTTGCTTCATAGGGAAGATAATGAATTGGGTTTTTCCTGAGTACCATTCATAATTTTATACAGCCAAAGACTGTATCATGTCTGGGGTGGGAGCACAAAAACAAAGTTCACTCTTGGAAAACAACATTTATCAAAAAATACTGTCTTGGGCAGGCCAAGTAGGAGCATATAGTACACTGCTAGTCTGCTGCTGTTAAAACTAGATGCTGTATGGATCTGTAGGAGACTGAGCTCTCCTTGGGGTGAGGGTGAGCTCATAAGCAAATGCACATGAAGCGTGTAAGGTCGTGTGGGTGGCGGTGGCTCATGCTTTCAGCTGGCATTTCTCTGTGCCCTCATTTGTACCGAGACAGCCTCTTAGCATCCTGCGCCTTTCCTGTCGGTAAGCCTGAAGATGGCTGCTCAGAGACGCAAAGCCCAGTGGTGCAGTCCTCTGGGTCCTGTTGCTGCTGTTTTTGTGAGGGTGCTGATTCCCGAGCTGTGTGGGCAGTGGCAGGTCTTTCGTGGTCTCTCAAGCCTGCGTGTGAGGCTGTGGCTCTGCTGGGAAGGGCTCTTCCCCTGCTGTGCCCCCCTGAACCTGGGGCACCCAATATAAGAAGGACGTTGAGCTGTTGCAGTGAGTTCAGAGGAGGGCCACAAAGATGATCAGAGGGCTGGAGCACCTCCCCTATGAGGACCGACTGAGAGAGTTGGGGTTGTTCAGCCTGGAGAAGAGAAGGCTCTGGAGGGACCATATTGGGGCCTTCCAGTTGCTGAAGAGGTCCTACAGGAAAGCTGGGAAGGGACTTTTTACAAAGGGAGGTAGTGATAGAACGAGGGGTAATGGTTTTAAATGGGAAGAGGGTAGGTTTAGGCTATATATTAGGAAGAAATTCATTACTGTGAGGGTGGTGAGACACTGGCACAGGTTGCCCAGGGAAGCTGTGGATGCCCCCTCCCTGGAAGTGTTCAAGGCCAGGTTGGACAGGGCTTTGAGCAGCCTGGTCTGGTGGGAGGTGTCTCTGCCATGGGGTTGGACCAGATGGTCTTTAAGGTCCCTTCCAACCAAAACCATTCTGTGATTCTGTGATCCTAATCCTGAGTGAGCTTCCTTGGTTGGGGATGGCCATGTGCAGTGGCACTCATTGTATCTGGACACTGGCGTGCTGGGACACCTTGTTTCTGCGTGAGGCCTGTTGGCTCTAGTGAATGATTACCCACCACTGCAAAGTGTCCCTTTGGAGGCTGCCAAGCCTGAGATGTGTCACTGTCTCTGGAGCACAGTAAAAGCCACAGCAATTCCTCGGAGTAGTTGTGTTTACTTCTGGCATGATGGGCACTTCATAAGCAAAACCAGGCTTCTCCTGGGGAATGGGGATAGCTGGTGCATGTAGCGGCTCAAAATTGCCCAGCATTTTAATATTTCCCTCCTCCTCAAGGGGGTCAGAAAAAATTTGCAAGAGATAAAGCTCAGCTGTTATCAAAATTTTTAAAACCATGGTGGAGTTAAGGATGGATATGTGTGCAAAGGGTGCCTTTTCTTCCCAAGACCTCAGTGTGGATCTCTGTTTCCAGTGGGTAAAGAATGGTGTGGGAGACGCCAAAGAGAGGAGGTGTGTTTGTATCAAACCTGATGTTGTGTTAGAGGGAGTGTTCTGCAGGATAGGCAGGGGAGATGCTGCTGCCTGGGTGCTGGAGGTGCTCTGTCTCTCATCCTCTGGGGTGGAGACCCCAGCTCACAGGGGAGTGGTTGGAGTATTGCTAGAAACTAAGTGTAGGAACTTTTCTGAGATTTGGTGGAAAGAGCAGGATCTGCCTCTCTTGGCTAGGGCTTGTGGGGAGAGAGGTTTCTCCCCTCATCCCAGTGGAGGTTCACCATAAACTGGCCTGATCCAAAAGAAAGCTTAATGTGGCCACTCAGCACTAATTTATTTTGCGGTCAAGCAATTCATGGAAATTTGGCTGATGCCTCCCAAATTCTTCCTTCATAAGAATTGAATTAAGGAGGCAGGGCAGGCCAGGAGGCAGTAGGAAAGAGCCATAAAGGGAACATCGGCTAAGCGAGGACGAGGTCTCAGGCCAAAATATGCCTGTTCTCAAGCAGGTGTAGCAGGTGTCAGTGCTGGTTCCTGCTCCCCAGCCTTGCTCCCTGGGTTGTTTTGGGTAGTCCTTACTCCAAAATGTAGCGCTCGCTCACTAATGTTAAGTGTTAGGTGATTCACCTGCTTGGGGCCACTGTTGTCCCCATTGCCCTCTGGTGCTGAATATTGAGTTTCCATGGTGAGGGACTTGGTGCTGCCTCCATGCTCGTGGTTACTGCTTTGCTCAGGTAGCAGGTGGGGTGGTTTGAACTTAATATTGAGTATCTTCAAATCATCATGACCTTCTTGTCCTGTCCCATCTCCTCTTGTCTGTAGAGGCAGTTGATCACACTGGTGTCTTTGGAAACGCATTACACTACTCTTGGCATACTGGCTAGGTAGACGGGCAGTTAAAGTGTGCCTTTGGCTTTTCCTTCCCTTCTGCCTCTGGTTTTCATTTGTGACTCTCAAGTAGCTAAAAAAGAAACAATCTAGCGGTGTTCCACGTGGAAAATAAATGTGTCTTGCTGCATCTCTTGACCTTACCTACTGACTCTCAAGCTGTGAATGCTACAGGCCTGCAGTGCACATTGATTCAAGAGCAAGTGTGGTGGCTTTTCTTGTGAGGTAAATGACAGATTGTGGGGTTGCTTTGCTTCCTAGAGACCACAGTATAGGTAAACTTCCAACCAAGCATTCCTGGGAGCTGAGTGCTTACAGTCATCGATAAGATAACTGTGGGCAAGCATTTCACCATGGCCAAAAATTATTTGCTGGGATGTTTTCCTTCCAAGCCTGCTTCTGAATTATTTCAGATAAGAGGGAAAATGATTATCAGAATTTCTTGGTGGAGTGGTGGGACATTCTCGTGGTGCTATCCTGCTGCAGACCGGATGGTTGAAGGGTTTCTGTGTTAGTCATGGGTCAAGATCAGAAGCAGCAAAGAAGAATCCCTGTCTGCAAAGGGAAGCTGCTGAAGTCTCCTTGGAAAGCCATGCTTAAATTCTTACAAAGGTGTCTGAGCCCATAGCATGGATTTTATCAGTTCTGCTACTGTTTTCTAAAGTCTTGTGCTTTCTACTGATGCACTTGCACTGTAGTTGTGTTGTTCAAAGAAAACAGCTGGAGAGTATCCGCGTGCACCTATATGCGAATTATGTGTATGAAGTACACTTTAATAGTCTCTTCTTTTATATGCTATTTCTAGAAGGTTGCTATTAGGAGATAAGATCAGTTGTTTTCTGATGTGGTAAAAAAGAGGTTGACCAAGTCTCTTTTCTTCACAAGGTCTTGGGAATGCTTTCTGGTTTCTAGTAGTAAAGTAGTAAAGTCTTTGATGTTGTACCAGCCATGGAAAAAAACTAATAAAAAAATAGTGCCATGGTAGACAGCTGTCATGACTCCTGGAACAGCAAATGGTTCAGTCATTTTAATAATTTATCAGAAGAACATTTTAATTTTGTAGCTTCTAAAGGAAAATGTGACTTCTAAGTGAAGAATGAGAGGTAGTCTTTCTGAAATGACAGGCTACAAGAAGTAGTAGATGCTTGCTACTCAGAGGATTTGTGTTAAAAAAGGAGCTTTCCTATCCCTCTGTAAAAGGACCTCTTGAAATCTGCTTCAAGCATGTCTCTAGAACCTGTTTGTTCTGTTTTACAGGGGTGGAAAAATGTGTAAAGGTAGGTGTCGAGGTTACCTAGAGACTATTGCAGCAGTTTGAGCGTTATTTTTAAACTTAAAACATTTTGCAGACTTCTGTCCCTCAGCCCCCACCTTTTTTTACTGAGGTAGTGCTTGAAAAATAGTAGTAAATACTTCATGTATGACACCACTGGAAATGTGTCAAGTACTTTGGAGCAGGAGCTTTTACTACTCCTGATTTGTAAAGAGCTTGTGGTTGAAAGCTCGGATCCTACAGTTAGATTTCTGGAAGTTTTGGCTGCTGGCAGGGAGTCTGCTGAAGGCAGGGGCTTTGAGGGGCTGCAGGACTAGGTCCATGGTGGACAGGAGGCTTATCCATCATGGGCGCGAAGCGGGGGAGGCATCAAGCTGTACAGTAGACAGTCTTTGGATGTGTGTATTTTTGTTTTGTTTAAGTAGTTAACAGTGCTGCTGTAACTTACAGTTATGTAGCACTTAACATTAGATGAGTAGTCTTCCTTCCTCACCATGTATGTAACCCAGATGTCATTTTCCTATAAATAATTGAACTACTTCAGCAGTCCTCGAGAACAAGCTATACCTACGTATCAGAAAGCCTGAAGAATTTTTGAAGTCTCTTCAAACAGCATATTCCCTTTTTCTTTTGCTGCGATAAAGTATAACAAGATGTCTTTTGCTTTTGGAAGAAGACATTTATAGAATTGACTTGTGCTTGCTAATCTTAGAGTTAGCAGGATACTGCACCACTCCTTTTCTCTTTTACAAATATGTTAAATGCTAGGCTGTATTTGAGGACAGAAGTACTGAGGAAGAAGAAAACAAGAACGTCCTTATTGCAACTTGCAGAGAGTCAGAAATTCTGGGTTGAAATAAGCTTAAACTGGAGAAAGAGAAGATGGTAGAGACCTGAAGAGTATCTGGTCCAAGTGTTGTTTATGTACTGGTTGCGACAAAGAGTTTATCACCAGTAAAGTCATATTATGATAGAATATCTGGCTGTAAATTGATCTTGCTAACTATGATCATGGCAGATGTACTTGGCTGATCCTGCCTGGCTGCGAAGCACAAGGTGTCTTTGGAGTCTCCTTGTGTTCACAGGTTTGTGTGCACCTGGCACAGCTCCACATTTTTGTGGGGGGTGTCAGGCCTTTTGCTTGGATGCTTTGGAAATCAGGAAGGGGGTGGGCTCTTGGGGTGTTTTGGTTTGGTTTTGAAGCTTGCTTGTTGTGTCTTCATGCTTCAGTTTGTAGGCATCTTGCTTTGTGGCAGTCTCTGTACCTGCTGTTTGAGAGGATACTTTGGTTCTGACTGAAGCTTTGGTGGGAAACCTTACTTGAACCCTTAACTAAATGCTGAGAGACCCAATAAACAGTGAGAATGAGTCACATTTGTGTACTTAATGGTTTTATTGCACTAGTGCCAAGCAGTCACAAATGGACTTGGGGTAAGTCACCTGAAGCAGTGCCCAAATGTCCAAAGGGTAGAGCGGGAACTGGAAATACAGGGAGGAGGTGTTGTTTCATGCTATTTTAGCTGGACATAGTAGCATGCAGTTAGCAAAGCATGGAAAGATTAGGATTTAGATCAGAGAGAGCAATAATCTAATATATTAAATTTAGCTCTATGCTGGGACATTCTTGAATTGAAGACTTTTGCTGTACTGTGCAATTCATGCCCGAAAGGGTTTGTAAATAAGGATATTGTTGGCTTTGCAGTTGTGGAAATGCATACTGAACCATATGTTAATGTAATAGGACTGGAGTGCTTCTAACTCTTGATGCTAGAGGTACAGCACAAAAGCAAGGGTGCAAAGTTAGCTGCACCTTCTTTGTAGCAGCTCCTTCTTCCAGGTAGCATATAACCTCTGTTACAGTGCTTCTCCTGAGTAATGATGGAGTAGTGATTAGCTGTGCTTAGTGGTGATGATGGTCGAGCTTTAAATAACATACAGAGCTTCCTAGCTGAGGACTTAGCCTGAAATAAAACTGCTGGGAATCTAAAGCATTTTGTCCAAACACAGAAAAATCTGTGTTCTTAAGTCTGGGCCTTTTGAGCAGCAAAATACAAAGGTCTGGAGAGAAGTCAGTTCAGTCTTAAAATTACATTTTCTTAAAAATAATCCAGCTCATCTGTCACCAGTGTGTTTTCTTTCAGTCGAAGTGATAACATAAGGGAGTTCCTTGATGTCTCCCTGTCCCCCAGAGCAGAGAGCACCTGGTGAAGCGTACTGCAGGGCAGAAGAAACAGGTGGTTGGATGTCCTGTATCTTTGGGTGGGAAGGCAAGGGGAGAGCATTGCTGCTTCAATTCTGCTAGTGAAGTTGTGGCTGCAGTTCACCCCTTCCAGTTTAAATAGGTCTCCTCTGCTTTTTCATCTTGGTGAAGTCAGATGTGGACCAGCCTTGTAGCTGCTTAGTGCAAATAAGCCAAACTGGGTCTTTCTGGTGTCTGAATCTGCTTCCCTGTGGAGGTAATGGGAGAGAAAACTTTGGCTTGGGGTGGCTTTTTGAAATATGTAACAGGCACTACTGAAGGAAGAAAAACATGAAGAAGAATACTTCATCTCTGTATGGAGTTAAAAGAAAATAAAATAAATAGAGCTTGATGGGAGATGGACTTCCTCAGAGGAGGTGATTTGATTTATTGCGCTGGCTGTAGCCTGCATGAGTGTGGATGAAGAAGGAGACTTTAGCTGCTGCGTGGTGGTACAGGCTCAGAGCAGAGGGTGGTGGTGCCCCATGCTGCTCCTCATCCTCACACGGCCTATCTCAAGGGCTTCTGAATGCTGCTATGTCTGCTGTCGTTGGTCGCCTGGTGGAAATAGGGGTTATGTTGGCCTGCAGAGCACTGTTTGTAAGTGCATGCTTCAAGGTTGCAGTGGAAGGGTGCTTGGCTGCAGGAGTGGGCTTATGGAGGAGGAGGCTGCTTTCTTTGGGGTCTTCGGTTACTTCTCCTCCTGAAGACTGCCAGCGATGTAAATGCAAGGATCAAAAGCCATGATATTCAGAAAATACTAATTTTATTTAAAAGAAATTCAGTTACGAATCCAATTAAGGCAGACTGATAAGTGAGAAAATGTAGACCTGCTGACTGCAAGTGTGCAGTCATGTCCGTTGACCCTCTGAATTGGTTTTGGGAAGCTGACCCTGTTTTTTGTCTTTGCTGTAGAATGAAGTTTTATTTAAATGTCCTGAATGTCTTTACTGCTGTCTTTGCTGCTATCTTTACTGTCTTTACTGGTTTGTGTGTGTGATTTTTTTTTTTATTATTTTAAATCAAGTGTGCCCCTTCCCCTGCACCCCCAACCCCTGAGCATCCATTTTTTGTGTGAGGACTTGTCATACTTGCATTACAGGCTGCCCGGGGAGGTGCTGGAGTCACCATCCCTGGCGGTGTTCAAAAAAAGTATAGATGTGGCACTTCAGGACGTGACTTAGTGGGCATAGTGGTGTTGGGTTGATGGTTGGACTTGATGATCTTAGAGGTCTCTTCCAATGTTAATGATTCTGTGATTCTAAGTCTGGAGGCAAAAAAACTAGCTTGCTATTCAGTCAGTTACTAAATCTTGCTAATTTCTCACTGAAATGTAAATAAATGTTTCATATTATTTTTCAATCTTATGAAAAGGCTTTCAATACTGAATTGTTCAGAATTGAATGCATAGCATAACAATGCAAGCCAGATTTCTTCCTCTGTGCAGGGGCAGAAGGTTCTTTAAAATGTGGGGAAAAACTTCTTAAGTCCTGTGCAGGCTGACTCTTACTAGCAAGACTAAAAGGTGTTTTTGTGACGACACTGTTTCAGTTCTGCTCACACATTTGGGAAATATGCTTAGGATTTAAATAGATTTGAATAGATTTTCTAGAAAGAAATGTCAGATAAGGAGGATTAGGGAGTTCTAGCAACTTTAAACTTGTTCTTTTTGTGCTGAATTCCTGGAATAAATCTCAGCGGTAGTTTCTTTCAGTAGAACTTCTATTGTTATATATGGCCAGTTTGGTGAATTCTCTTAATTGCTCTAATTGCCTTCCTGGCACAAGGAGGTTTTGGGGAGTCTTGTTCTCCTGTCAGCCTCCCAAGCTCAAGCAACATAGGTTTTGTTGTCGGGTTTTTTGGAGGTTTTTGTTGTTGGTTTTTTTTAAACCTGAGCGCTTGGGCATATTTGGGTAAATAATTTTGGTAACTTCAGCATAAGTAAAAGCACAATTTAACAAACATCTGCAGATGAGTGCTAAGGTGTTGTGAGCAGGAAGTTAACAACTTTGGAAAATCCAGGCTGACAACCACACTCAGAGTGGGCAATACTTGGTGGTCCCAAGGAGGGTCCAGGAGGTGGAGAGCCACCAACCCCTCTGCTGTGGGTGGTGTTTGGCAGGGGTTTGGCATTGTGGGATTGTGGCTGGGAGGGAGGGAGCTCCGTAGGAAGGCTCCCAGGACCTGCAGCTCTCAGAAAATCTGTGTCCCGGCTGCCCGGAGCCACAGATCCTGGGAGCCTCAGCAGTGGATCCCTGATGCTGACAGGGATGTAAATTTTGCTGTGCAGCTGCAAGCTCCCAGAAGAGTTCGATTCAGGAAATGCCATCTACTGGTATTGTGGAAACAGTTAAGATTTTCTATATTTTTCTTTTTTAAGTTGGCCTGGAATAATAAATCATTTCATAAAAGAAATCTTCTCCTCTTTAACCTCCAGAACAAAGAATGGCTGCATTATTTTAAAACAAACTATAGGCTATCATGCAATCTTTTGTTTTTTCCAAATAAACTTGGCAGTTATAGTATACCGGCATCAAGCAGCATTCACAGACTCTGTATGTCCTCAAGCCCTCTCCATCCACCTCTATGACTGACTTTTTACCTCATGGCACATATGGTGGCATGGAACAACTCAAAATTATAGAAACCCTGTCATTATTTAGGCTGTATTCACTTTTTCTTCGCACTTCCACACATACCCTCAGCTGGAGTCAGCCAGCTGATGCCACAATTCCACCAGCAGAGAATAGGAGGTTTCGGTCCATCCAGCCTTGCCCTAGGACCACCCGCAGACCCCCTGGGACGGTCCTTGTCCCTGACTGGGGACAAGAGGATGTGGGGGTCAGGTACCAAGCTGGCGAATAGGGTGAGCTTGAATGAAGGAGGCTGGGCACCGCTCCAACTGCATCATCTTGTCTAGCTGCTTCGTCTCGCTGTAGAAAACTTGTTATACTATAGCTGCTTAAACACTGCTCTCTTTGAGGTTTTCTTACCCTCTGTTCCTCTCTCTTGGTTAACTAAACATTCCTTGCCAGTTACTCATTAAGATGGGCCATACCTTATGCTTTCTAATTGAGTCTTGGTGAACAAGATGTACAAGTCCTGCATGCACGTAGCTTTTTCTGGCTCACCTTGGGGTTAGTTTTTTTTTTCAGTAGCTTGTAATTTTCCTTTCATATCATGAGAGCCTTTGGACTCTGCTTCGGGAGGTCTTGCGGCCTTTGCCACACCGTTGTGCTCTGCAGTGGCTTTTTTTTTTTTCCAAAAACTTCTGCAGTGGAGATGAGATCCTGAAAAAGAGATGATGAAGCTGTTCTCTCTCTGAGCCTGCTGAATATATGAACCGTACTGAGTTGGGTGCTGAGAAGCGCTGGGAAGTGTCAGCATGGCTGAGATGTGCAGTAGTGAACAGAAGCAGGAAGCTGGCTTGCCTGCCCCCAAATCTCCCACAGCTTCCTTTTCCCCATGGTGCCAAAAAATACCCTACCCAGTGCTCTTCCAGGCTGCACCTCTGCTTACTTCACCTACTCCCTTGGCATACTTTGCACAAATAACCCTGCAACACCAGATGTATTGATGGAAATATAGAGTTCGTGTTCATGTTTAGTACAGACAGAAGACACAGAGTGCTTAAATGATAGCTGAATTAAATAATTTTATATTTGAGTATCTACTAAAAGGAAAAAATGAAGCATGTTTCTGAAGATCTTAGAGTAATTGTTTTAAGTTTCATTTAATATGCAGTCTTTAAGAATTATCAGCTAAAAGTGTGGATCACTGCAGCAGTCTGCATGTGTAGTACTTTAAAAAACCCCAAACCAACCAACAAAGCAAAACAAAACAAACTCATAGTGTGAACTAACTTCTGTAGAGCTCCTTATTTTTAGGTGTAGTCTGTAGCCTTCAGTGCCTGGGACCAGTGGGGCAGCATCACCCCTGGTATGTCATACAGCAATTAGTGTATCTGGCGTCAGTCCTCCACACTACAGCTAAAAAGGGCAGCCGTCCTTGCTGCTTCTTTCTTTCTCATCCCTTGTCCTGGTGTGGCTGTGCAGTAAATCAGTTGAGGGGAAACTGATACTCTTAAACCTTTTTATTTATTTGTTTTTATTTGATTAGTCTTCAGTCAATTGATTCCTTGCTCTGGCTCCCTGTGCAACCATGCGAACCTGGTTTGCTGCATGAGCGCCAGCCTCGGCTAGAGGGAAGGAGATGTGATTTTGGGCCATCCCTCCTGGTAGGTGCTTGAACTTTGTGAATGGTGGCACCTGCAGCAGTTACGTGCTTATTCTGTGTCCATGCACGCTTGTGTGTGTGTGCCCAGGCTTCATATGGGCGATGTGCTCTTACTGAGA
>NW_010158694.1:0-3348 GCF_000695765.1 Mesitornis unicolor | reverse complement strand
CTGAAACGAGATACAAACAGTGAAGCCAAAACGAGCTGGAGAGAGCAGGAGAGGTGCGGAGACAAGAGCCCTGTGTAGGGATTTACAGGAGGTGATGCTAGCATCAAAGGTTTTGAGAAAGCTAGCTTGGAGATGAAGTTTAAACTTTGTAGAAAGGAGGCAGTACTGTCTCTCAGCACACCTTAGAGCCTTTCTAAAGCTTTATCCCAGTTATGACAGTTTTAATCAGCTCATGTTTGGGTAAGGGTTAAGGCACTTAGCTGCTATCATCTGACAGCCAGCTTCCAGCCCTCCAGGGGCCTTTCCTGGCACAGGAGTGACCAAGAGCAAATCACACCTAAATCTAATCTAAGATGACACAACTACTTTGGTGTATAAAGGAAGAATGTTGTTTGGAGTTGTGTGTTTTTCCAAGACTGCTGCCACAGCATCCTGCTGACCAGGTGGGGTGGATGGAGAACTGGCTTGGGGTAGTGCTCAATGGCTAGAGAGCTGCTGGTTGCGTGGCTATCAGGGGCATTGCTCAGGTGTTGGTAATGGGGCTGATGCAGTTCAATATCTTATTAACAGCCTTCGTGAGTGGGCAGAGTGCACTGTCAGCAAGTCTGTCCATGACACCGAACTGGAGGAGGAAGAAGTGGTTGATGTGGTGGAGGGCAGGGCTGCTGTTCAGACCAGCAAGCTGGGCCATGGGCTGACCAGTCTTGACTACTGTGCCTGGGACAGGCTGAGCTAGACAGCAGGGCCTGAAGGTCTGGCCTGGTGGACAAGATGAACATGAATCACAGAATGTTAGGAGTTGGAAGGGACCTCGAAAGATCATCCAGTCCAACCCCCCTGCCAGAGCAAGATCACCTAGACCAGGTCACACAGGAACACATCCAGGCAGGGTTTTAATTTCTCCAGAGAAGGAGACTCCACAACCTCTCTGGGCAGCCTGGTCCAGTGCTCCATAACCCTTACAGTAAAAAAGTTTTTCCTTATGTTCAGATTGAACCTCCTATGCTCCAGCTTGCTCCCATTGCCCCTTGTCCTGTCGTTGGCTGTCACTGAGAAGAGCCTGGCTCCTTTCTCCTGATTAGCCAACGCTTTTCTGTGATTCTATGAAATTTTATGTTGGAGGGAGATTTCCATCTTAAAATACGTTACAGAGACCTTGGGAAAATACAGAATAATAAAGTTTGAGATGTTTGTAATCAATGCAAACTGAACAGTTCATGAATGTGTGCATACTGGGGTGTGTGATCATGAGAGGTTTGCCTGCCCTAAGGAGGGCAGGGTACAAGGGTGGCAAGTAGATAGAAACATGAAGACTGTGTGCATGTTTCTTAATGAATGGTTTGTGGAAAGTGTTTCAGCTGAATTCTTGCATTGGTGATTTCTGTATGTGCTGTTTTATTTCAAGCCAAGGTACACTTTGGAGGCTTTTTGCTTTCTTAAGTGTCCTGTAAGCAAGACAAAGGGAAGAGCAGGTGACATCTATATGTGAATATGAAATCTGTCCTGCTAGATAAAATGCACAGGTTGCTTTCAGGCTGAGGGGAATATATTTTAGGAAGGACAGAAGGAAATAATTGCCTTTTTCCATTACAGGAGAGTATAAATGTAACCTTTGTGCTGTAGGGCTTTTTAGGTTATTCTGGCTGAAATTAGGTTACTGTATTTAACACGTACTAGTGCTGCTTTTAACGGTGCTCCTTGTAACCTTTTGTGTTTTCCAGCCTCTTGCAAGTGTTCACTCATAGCACAGCGAGCAGAGCTCTGTACGTCGATGAAAAACTACCAGCAAGCTCTCCACGACGCAGATGTCCTCTGCCGAAACAAGCCCCACTGGCCTGCGGTATGGTGCTTGCATGTCGTAAAGACCAAAATGGAAACTGCTTGTTCCCGAGGCTCCTCTCTGTGGTGGGGACAGTGCTGCTGAGGGCGTTGTTGGAAGAACATCATGACATTAACAGAGCTGGGGATGTCTGCTCCAAGTGAAGTAGTTCATCACAGGACAAGTCTTGGAAGGTCCTTAGCATGTCTCCAGCCAGTGGGATTTTGGTGATGGCCAGCTGTTGACATAGTTTTGTTTGTGCTGGTGCCTGTTGGTGTGTTAGGGCTAGTGCTGCTGCTTGGCAGCAGAATTGGGTCCCTAGGGCTCGAAGAGCCTGGGATGACCACATGGTTTCCTTTAGGATGGTGTGTCCCACGCAGTGGGTAGCTTTGCCAGCCTGTTGGACACAGTGTCTTTCTGAGGAGTATTCCAAACTGCATTTCAGTATTTCCACCCCCCTTTAATACTAAGAGTGCTTACCTCTGATTCCTACCTGGGTCATAATGATTCGTAGAGGGGGTTAGGATTTTTTTTTTTGTAACAGAAGGAGGTGCTACAGGGAGCACTGGTTGTGAGTAGTCTGAAGCAAGCATCGGAAGTTATGAGAGAGAAATGGAAGAAGCGTGTGGTGTCTGTAGTTACCACCAGTTACCTGAGGATAGACTGGGTGTCCCACAGCTTGCCCCACCTGGGATTACACCTCCAGTCAGTCCGTCACCCATCAGGAGAACTGCAGCACAGGTTTGACCAGTTAAAGTCCCTGGGTGCTACCTAGAGAGAGGGTAGTGCAGGGAGTTGAGGGAGGATTTTAGGCAGATCTTAGCTTCCCTATGAAGGCTAAGGAGGAGTTGCATGAACCCCTCGGCAGCCTTCCTCAGCACAGGAGGCTGCAGCAAGTTCTCTGTTTCCAGCTGGGAAAGACAAGGAGTGAGCAAAGAGGTGCTCTCTTAAAGCATCTGCTTTCCGACAAGGTAGATACTTGTGTCTGAAGGTTATCTGTCTTGTCGCCCATTAAAACCTTTCTTATTTGAAGGCAGATTGTAATTTCCCCTCTGCCTCCAGTTTGCCTTTCTGTGTAGGATCACTTCTCATCAGGAATCCATCTCAGGTGACATTGGCTGGGTTTCTGTGTAGAGGGAGAAAGATGAATTACGCACGTTCAAATGTTTTCTTGAAGTGTCTTCTCTGTTTGCCTTGAATCCATGGAAATGTGATGTGTGTCAGTCGTAGGCGGATAAAGCTTTCGTTAATCACATCTCTGAAGAATGCTAATTAGAAATGAAATTTGTCATCGTGGCATAACCAGCAGTGTCACAGACGCATTTCACTTGTGCTTGCGTGTGTGTGTGAGAACTTCCACGTAAGCTGTGCTAATCTAGAATCCATATTCTCCAGGGATTCTGGGCATCTGCTTTGTTTTGCATCTTGCAGCATCTCATGCAGCCAGGAGGGATTAGCTCAAACATGAATAGTTAAAAAAAAATTAAATTAAATAATTAATATTTTTAATATATAGTAGTTATAAAAGA
>NW_010158693.1:0-11579 GCF_000695765.1 Mesitornis unicolor | reverse complement strand
CCTTCTAACTCCTAACATTCTGTGATTCTATAATGGGCATTGTTTCAAGTTTTTTTTTCTGCAGCAGTGTAATGCGCTATTACTTCGTGATACTGCTGTGACACATCTGGTTCAGTGCCTTACTGTGGCCGTGAAAGAACAGTGACATGTTTTATGGTGCTTCATTACTCATTCAAATCACTTACTCAAGTGTGAATCCAGTTTACTAAAGACAGAGGCAACATTTTCTTATTCTTTTCTCACAAAAGGCTGTATTGAGCTAGGCAGCAATATTTGTTTCAAGATGACAGTAATTGCTTAAGAAGCATCTCAAGATACTAGATGTACAAAGAAGCTTAATATACAAAATGTACTTACTAAATGTGTTTCTTTTCTTCAGTTAAAGGCATTGGGATTTCCTGAAGGACTTGTGATACAAGCATATTTTGCTTGTGAGAAGAATGAAAACTTGGCTGCCAACTTCCTTCTACAACAGAACTTTGATGAAGATTGAAAGACATTTTTTATTTCATTACTCACACCAGTGCATTACACTAACTTTGTTCACTGGATTGTTGGGGATATTTAGGCTTATATCCATAATGCTTGGTGTATGGGGATAGGGGGAGAAGAGAATACAAGAAACAAAGAAATGAAAGCAGCAAGTATATCTGCTTCAATTAGCAGATGCAGAAAATCACACACTGTAAAATTATGTACAACCAAAAATCAGCTTCTGCAGATAATTAGTTCTTTCTATAAAATGTAGTTTAACTTTTTCTAGGTTTTCACTCTTACTGTACTAGTTCCAGAAATGTAGTGTGATGCCCTGCTTCATGTTCCTTTCTACTTTGTATTAGTATTGGAGGTAGCCTGTGCTACCTAGGTCCTACAGTCTGTATTTCATGGCAACACTGGATTGCAGCTTTGTGAAATCTAAAAGGTCTGAGCAAGTGTAAACATGAATGCCAAAATATGGGTAGTTATTTTGCTTTTTCAGATGTTTGAAGTAGTGCGAGAAGCACAGTATTTTCTTTAGTGCTGGATTAAAACAGTGTTGGCTTTTTTTCAAATGAAAACCCATTAAGAGTGTCTTGATTATTAAGAAGCACCACCCCTTCCTTTATACCCTTTAAATGATCTGAGAAGCTATATACATACAGGTAAAATTATTATCCTGTTTACATCTTTTCTTTTTGAGAAAAACTATAGGTATCTAATTACTGTTCAGTTCAATGTTATGTTGCAGTAAAAGTTTTAAAAGCAATAGATTGCATGTTTGGTTTTGTTATATGCGCTGTTGTGAATTGAATGTTAATTTTTCTGTCAGCAAACAAAATACAAGCTTAATTTTTGCACACTGCAATGAGACTTTTTATCAAATTTCACTTTTCCTTTCACTTTGTTGAACCAGCTTTTACAATACAGCAGTAGGCATCTGAAGATACTGGCATTCTGTTGCTTTTGAGTAGATAGTAATGATCAAGCTATTTCTGTTCAGGAAGGATTCTCTTTCTGATTTATTCACTTGATGAGGAAGACTAGTTCATAACTAGAAATATCAAGCAAACAATCAAGTTATTCTAAAGTATTCAAGTTATCCAAAAGAATCTGCATTCATACTTTCTATTGAAAATAAGCTCTGGTTATAGAGTTTTCGATCTTAGTAGCTACTTGTCATTTGTTTTGTTTAGTCATCATAAAATGTAACAATCTTTCTTTTAAAATTCTTTGACTTTTAGAGGCAATTTTGCCCATTGTTGCAATGCTAGCAATGAAAACAAATTCTAATTTCACCTAAGGCTATTACATGCAACACTTCCTGAACACAGCTTGGGGATGTTTTGAGTTTTTACTGTTGTGCTCCAATTACCTGGATTACCAATTTTTCTCTACGGTAACGAAGAAAATATTATTAGCTGTTGTACTACTAATGATATTAACAAATTAGTGGTATAGCTAAAGAATGATTTTCTGCTGAGGTTGTGTATCAGTGGATTTAACTACTATGTAAGCTCAAATACAAGTCAAGTGTTTGAGAAAAGTGTGTGAGAAAGGCTGAAATGTTTGTATTTTGTTTCTTCATTGGTTGGCTATAGTCTATTAAATAATTATATGCACAAAGTAGTGAAATGTAATAAAGCCTTTTATTTTTCTTTCTATCCCTATACGTCTGTGATTTTTTTCCAGATTCTGTATATTTTAATTACTCAGAATTTATTCATTTAAAATTTCATAGATGTCCAAGTGATAAGTAGCACAACCCAAATCTTATCAGTAGGAGGTGTGATATCACTAAATACAAAATAAGTCTGTCATAATGCTATCATTTTAGAGAAGTTAATACCAAAGTCAGCCAGTAGACATCAGCCAAATAGAAGTCTCAGAGTATTTATGGACTGGAAGAGATGAGTTTTGATTTAACACTCTGCAGACAAAAAGGGGCTCTTTTTAATCTGCAAAAGGACCAGCTGCCTACCTGAAAAATGCTGAATTCATAAAAGGACTTCTTGAATGTACTTTACTACATAGTTAACACCTGACTAAGACAAAAGCTTTTAGTTTGTGGTAGTCTTCTGTGCTGATCAAAGCGTTACCAGAAATAATGATTTCTTCTTTAGGAGGATGCAGAGTCAAGCAAAAATGTCTGTGGGTGTTTCAGTCTACTTCCTCCAATTTTGATTCTGAAATGTTTACTTATGAATCTATTTGAATTAAAGATTATTCAGCTTGGTCTTTGTAAAAAAGATTGTTGCTTTGGTCATTTGTAACTTTGTGTGCTGAGTGGCTGAGGGCTTTATAGCTGCAGTGGTTGAAGGCTTACTAATAATTCTGTTTCTGTTTTTCAGCAGTGGAACAGTGTTTATGTGACTTCTGATGAACAACAGTTGTCTGACCTTGTATCCTAGCAAAAACTGTTATCTGTTCAATAGTGGGATACTTGCCAGGGAGAAACACATATTTCTTTGCAATTGCAGCCAGAAGGGGAGATTGTGTGGAACTCATATGGTGTTGAGAAGGTAAGTGTCACCTGAACAAGCTGTGTAAGTTGCCTAGGTGTGCTGTGCCTTGTTTTCTGCTAAATCCTACTGGGACTTGTCTGTACAGAGTGCTTCTCAGCTTGTTTGCTGCGGATCATTTAGGAATTTGGGCAGCAGTATCCTTAAGGCTTTGTGAACAGCAGCTAAGAAAATCAAGTGTTTCTTTAAGTTTTGGTACTGGAGTCCTGTCCTTTGTTGTAAAACTTCTAAATATCTGCTTAGTGAGAAGTTATTAGTGATGCACTTTTAATTGGATATAATAATTACTTTTAAGTCATGTTAATTCTATAGTTGTCTATTCTTATGTCCTCTATATAGCTGCATTTTAATGTTCATTAACCTTGTCCAGAGTCCTCTATTTATTTAAATAATTTAGCTAAAAAATTTTTAAAAATAAAGAATTTAGCTAAAACCCAAGATGACTGGATTGATGATATGCTTTATTCTTACCAAAGTGAAAGACTTTTCTAGGAATGTGAGATAACCACTCATGAAATGAAACTGTGGCTCTATTTTTGAGGTGTCAGATTGAGCTTTACTTCAGTAGTGCACGTGTATGAATGAAACTGGGAGACACAAATCCAAGTCCTCAAATAACGTAAGGAGATCTGTCACCTGTGGTTTCACTGGATATTTCAGTTAGTTTTACAGAGATTTGGAGGGAGGCATGTTACTATTTAAATTTTGTTGCTGATTTCTTTCTAGCCCAGCTCTATTTGTGCACAAAACTAACCTAGATTTTCTGCATTTGAAAATACAGTATAATTAAATGGAATCAATAAGGTGGGAGTGAAGAGAGAACATCTTTATCAGTAACATTGTTAATTCTTCTTCCTTGCCTGGTTTGATCACCAACAAGTGATCAATACACTATCTCTTGAAAAACATTTTTAAACTATAGCAATGTGATTATGAAGCCACAGATTATAAAATTTTATTATTTCACTAAACTATCAGAAAAGTAGGCTTATTCCACATGTGATTATGTACAGGAGTAATTTAATTACTAAATTACCACAAAATACATGACCGATCAGCATTGCTGATGGTTGGAACTTATGGCTGCAGGTTGTAGCTGATGCAGCTGTCTTCTAACTATCAAGTGCCAGTGCTGTATTCATAGATTTCCTCATTGAATGAATGGCCTTCAAGGAAAATAAAAATAAAAAAATCAAACAACAAAGAAAACACCACCAACAAAAAAAATCACTAAGGGCATTAGTCTTCTTGGTTCTTTTTAGCACTCAGCTGCTTTCTTCCTTCCTGATACTAGCTAGGCAAGAAAAATAAATATTTATAACATAATTAACTCCAGTTCTAATCAAAGCACATTTTATAAAGACCATAGTATCTATGGCAGCTCCTGTCCACACTGCAATGAAATTATTAATAAAGCCACATGCATATTTTTCAGTAGTAGTAGTCTGAAAAAACAGTAGTTGACTCTGAAGATACTTATCCCCATTTCATCCCTTTGCTTTGACATTTTCCTCAGTGAATTCTTACAAAACAATGTGTGCATTTTTGTTATATGCTTTTGTTTGCTGAAAGTCTACTGCTAAAAAACAGTACTTAAGTGAACTTGATTCTGTGTATACCTATGCAGCTGTGCCTAGAGACTTAGAATGCAAAGTTTCTTTTGCTTTCAGAGCATCTGTGGCTCAACACTTTGATGTGAATACTGTGTGCTGCGGGGGAGCACAAGGAGCAACATCCTTGTAGTTCTTGTTGCCTGAGATAGGGATTTTTATTTGTGAAAGACTAGGAGTAATCAGATGTTCCAGCAGGCAGCTCTGCCTTCCCAGGGGAAGAATTCATTGCTGTCCTTGTAATGTGAAACATTTGACTCTGTGCAGCAGACAAAGATGAAAAAATGGGGCAATGCCTTCCAAGTGCCCGGGTGGCTGTATCTGTAGAATTGATTAAAATCTTGTTAACTCAAGTACATAGTTTTAATTATATGTTTGAATTAAGCATGCATCCTCCTTCCCCCACCTCCTTTATTCAAAATCTCTTTTTTTTTTTTAATCTGATCTGGTCTGAGACTCTTGTGGACCCTTTGTTCTCTGAAGTGAGAAATGAGTGAACCACCTAAAGTGTGCACTTCTTAGTAGTACTGCTTTTTTGCTTTATTTGTATCTCCATGTAAAATACTAAATTCCTCTTTGGCAAAGCGCAGGATTATGCAGCATACCAATGCAGCAATGCTGCAAAGTTCATTTTGACAGTTATTTACGAAGGGATTATGCCTCTTGAGTGTGAATGTAATTCATGACCCATGAGTAACGTGTCTTTAAGTTGTAAACTCTGATATGTGGGAAGCTGCCACAAAAACTGGGAACTCAATCTCACAAAAGCAGCAGAGTTAAGATGAGAGGCTATCAGTATATATGGAATATGGGTATAAATCAAGAGACACTTCTTTTAAGCTGCAGTAAGAAATTAAATTGTTGCTAAATGAGTACATAGCTATTTTTCCTATTTCTTATATTCTGAAGTAACTGGCTCATTGCAGCACAAATTTTAAGGAGGTGAAGCATGCAAAAAGAGAATCTTCTATAGCTGCTTAAAGTGCGCAGGACCAAGGTTGCTGTTCAAAACCAGTGGCAAACTGATATTTGTAAAACATTTAACCTTAGTTTGCCATGAACAAGAGTGATGATTTTGCTCACACATAAGATAACAGAATGGAGAGTTCTTCTTGCTGAATGCAACTGTTTGGTATGTCTCTCAGGGAGGGGCATGTAAATGACATTTAATGGTGGTTTTGTCTGCTGTTGCTAGCAATGAGGGTAGCCTTGTCTTCTGAATTCAGGTTGGAATTCGCTTTGCCTCAGAGTTGATGGAAAGGATCTGTTGTTTCACAAGCTTATTAAAGAGTCAGCTTTGACACTTGTGAATTGTATATCCTACACTGCTTAAAGGAGAGCCTAGCTGAAAGCTAAGAATTCAAGTGAGGAGAACTGAGAAGGTCATGGACTTCTTTGTGAAGTGGTAAGACTGTAGCCTTTTTTTTGGAAAGAGTTACATTACTTCAGCATACTGATGGAAAGTGAGGCTGTACTTGAAGTCATGCATTTGGTGCACTATATCCAATGTTCATGTCATCAGATGGCAGAGACAGTGGTGTTTTTAATGAGAGAGAAATACCCTGTTGGAAGCTGTTGTCATAAGAAAAATAGGTTTGAGGAATGGGGCTGCTTCTAGTGCATCAGCAGAATTCTGCTGTCTTCTGCGTATTACGATTTTGAACTTGAAGGCACTGATGCTGCGGTTTCTTTTCATTGCTGCACTGCTGGAGTTGGTGGTGTCTTCTGAATGCTGTATTATGCCTTAAGCCTAAACCTGCCCTAATAATACCCTTTGAATGCCATATATCTAAGTGATTAAGCCTGTACTTACATAAGTGGGTATCTTAGTGGTAAGATGTTATTTGCATGATTGTGGTTTGTAGGTGGGGAAACTGCAAGCTTGTCATCATATTACTTACTCCAGCTGAAATAATTCTCTCTCCGTGGCTGTCATATCATCTTGATAGCCTGCACAGAACCAT
Organism: Mesitornis unicolor; assembly: GCF_000695765.1. Lineage (NCBI taxonomy): Eukaryota > Metazoa > Chordata > Aves > Mesitornithiformes > Mesitornithidae > Mesitornis > Mesitornis unicolor. Next base: position 5,006 of record NW_010158693.1, on the reverse strand, counting down.
TAGTGTATTTTACAAGTGCTGGAAGATTGTTTTGTCCCTTTTTCTTATGTAGCTTCTCCCTGGGACTTCTGCTTTATGGAGAGAAGAAAACAAGTAGTTTAGAATGATGAAACAGTTTTCTATGTACTTGCTACTTACTAGATTCTGCTAGTATCCAGCCTGGTGTGTTTGCAGACTCTCCAGTGCCCTGAAAAGAGCTGCATTTTTTTGGTTTGATAGAAACAGTAGCAGGGGTCATCATTATGCAGTAGCCTTAATCAGATGGCAGTATTGGTTACTTAGTTCTAATCCTGCTCTCCCTTCATCTTTGGCCCCATCCATAGTGTTGCTTGTCATTATGTTAACACTCAGGTTTTGTAATTGTAGATTGAACTATACTTGGGACATGAAAATGAAGAATGAAGAACACTTCAGCTGTCCAATTAATTTAGCAGCTACAGAAGCGTAGGTAGAGGTCACACAAAACTGACCAGGCTTCTTGTATACTGGCTTACAGGATAACTGTGAGAAGAGGCAAGAAAGGCACGAAGTGATTTGTTTTGTTTTGGGGCAAGAGAAAGTAAAACATTTGCCAGGTTACTATAGCAGTCTGTGGAGCCCTGCTGGCACTGCAGAGTTTAAGTCGTAGGTCAGAGTCTAACAACATGCAAATGAAGTGGCTAGAGAGGATAGGTACCTGAAGAAAGCTCTGTTGTTTATGTGAGGACTTTATTATAGACATAGGAAAGTATCTGCAGCTTAGAAGATCAAGGTTGGACTTAAGTTGCTATTTCTTACTCAAAATTGCAACACTTCAGTCATGCAAACTGAGTGTAACATCTTGATGTCAGAATGTGTGCTACTACTTAATGGAGTCTGCTATCCCAAATCTGAATATGTAAATCTGAGAGCGAATAAAACTTCAGAGGGCTTGAGTGCAGGGGTGGGAAACATAGTCAATTTGAGTTTCTCTGAGAGAACAGGCTAGAGTTTGGTCCTGTGCTTGATCACACTACAGGCTGTTTGGCAGATCTGAGCAGCCTAAATAGAATACACTAAATAGTGTAAAGGACTAACAGTTGCAGTCAGGAAAAAGTAATGATTACACAGGAGATGAGGATTTTGGAAATATTTGCCATTCTGGGACTTCTTAGAAAGTGAACTTCACTAACAAATTCTGATTTACATCCTCTATTCTAAGATCTTCTGTTTGGCTGTTTCTAACTTTTCAGCTTTAAACAGTCTGGAAGAAAACTTTCCATGTGTGATGTCTGCCTGTTGCTTTATTTAAAAACGTTTCAGATTAAAAAAACACACCTTTTCTACTGTTTTGGAAAATAATATTGAGGGTAAGAGGAATGCATTATTTTTTCAAACTTGAAATTCATTTCACTGAGCAGAGGTGCTGGATATCTGATGTTCTCAGATGTGGTTTCTTTTTCTCTGCCTATATGCTTGGGACCAGGAAAAGTAATGAGTTTTTTTTCTTTGGTGTCCAATGTTCAGGGCAGAGCTGTTTGTGAAGCAAGAAGTCTGAAAGTCTTGACTGTAGCCATCGTGCCTATCTCAACAAATTTGAGAGGTTGCATATAGGAAGTTAATGTTTCTAGTCTGTGCATATTGTCTGTCCTGTTCTGAATATGCTTGTTCAGCTTGTTCCATTCATACACAGACTACTTGTTTCTGTACACATGGGAAGATGGCCGTTCTTAAATGCTCTGTGAAGTCATATGAAATGACTTGAAATCTGTATGCTTGAAGTTTTGACAAGACAAGTGGAAACAAAGGGAGCACAGGGAATCAGGCTTTGGTTAAAAGAATCAGAGTATTTGAGCCGCGTGGACTAAAAACAAGCAAAAGGAAATGAGACTATATTGTGTTGCTACAATAACTTTCATTTACAAATATGTACAACTTGAGCTCTCCATTGGTGGCATTTTTATTGTCATTTTTCCTCACTTTTTTCCCTTGCTTATGTATTATTTTGAGATGTTCCATTTCTGCTTGGCAGCAGTTTGTGGGCCTGCTTGCAGACACCGTGCAGATCCCAGGGTATGAATCACCAAGCTGTGGCACATTCAGCTCTGGAAATGAGTCCTGAAAATCTGAAGCATCACTTGTCCTCTGCTGTGAGCAAATACCTGTGAAGGTTACTAACAAAGTTTCTGCCATCTTGTTCTGGTTGCTATTCTGCATGAAAGGATTAAATCCCTTAACAGTTACAAACTTCTTCCTTAGATGAAGTGGAAAGACTTTGTGGTTTTGGCCACCATCTGTGAACCACAAAAGCATGGAATTTGAATCGGCTTTTCATATGAGCAACCTTGACTTTGTGGTCAGGTTGGCAGATAGATGGATGTGCTGTTCACACAGGATCTTTTTAGGTTTCAGGATCATTGGAGTCTAAGGTTATTTGAATAATGGAGGACATTGTTCTTAATATAATGCAGTAAGTTTCAAGTCGGATGTTGTAACAGGTTGCCCATAGTGGTTGTGCTGTGTCCATCTTCGGAGGTTTTCACATCAAGACTGGTTGAAGCCCTGAATGTTCTGGTGTGATCCCTGAGTGATCCTGATACGATGGCTGACCCTGTTTGGAGCAGGAGCTAGGGTGAAGAATCTACCAAGGTCCCTGATTAATCCAGTCTCTAAAATTTAAGTACTTTGATTGTGCAACCTTACCATTCTGGTGGAGTTCTTCAACTTCTCCGAAGGCTTGTCCACAATTGACATATCCTGTGCTTTCTTCTATGTTTCTTTTGGTTTTTGGTTTTTTTTTTGGTAAGTGTAGAACCTAACTAGAGAGCATTTGAATACTCAAGTTCTGCCTCCTCCATCTTCTGTCTCTCCATATTTCAAGCAAGTTTGTAGAAATTTACAAAGCAAGCTTGGCTAACACTGTTAGTTCTTTAAAAATTCATTCAGTGATGTCAACATAAGTTAGATTAGGCTTAAATTTATTTCTTCTGATGTGTGATGAAAACAAGTTGCAGAATCAGGTAGAGTTAGCTGACAATTCTTACGCAATGATGTATGACATTTACTATAAATTGAAAGGATTTTTTAAAATAGCATATAAGTGCCCTAGGCATCTCTATTATTTATTGTAAAATTGTCTGGCCTTCTGCTTAGTATGGAAACACCTGCCCATTTGCTTATCTTCAAGAACATTGCTTCCACAATATGCTTACTGTCCCATCTTTATTCCTCCAGCTAAAAGCATCTATTTGTGTTTGTGAAAAGTCTTGTTTTCAAGAGGCTTGTTTTGTTCTTTTCTTTAAAAACCAGATCATCCAGATGAATAAGAACATGAACTCTCTAAAAGTGTAGACTGAGGTAATTTTGGAAAATGTTACTAGAAAGCCCTTACTGTTTTCAGTTCAGCCATATAGCTCAACGATTTTCACTCTAGGTTGGAAAGAAATGAATAGAAGAGATCATAGATCATACAGATGTCAGTGACCTGAACTCCCAGGCTTGCCTCAAGGAGAAAACCTGTTGAGTCTCTTGGGTGAACTGTCAAAAGATGGGAGAAATCAGATAGCAGAGTCCCTCTGGGCTGTAGCAGGGGGTACTTAAAATTATGTGCCAAGATCCTTCTACTGGAACAAAGAGGGTGATCTTTCACAGTACACCAGTGTTGTGTTGGATTTTCAGACCATTCTGGTGAGCGTGGAACAAAGCAGATGCACAAGCTAGCACTCGCTGTTCATGTTTTCTGCACTGGGCTAGTGTCTGTAGATGTCATTTCCTTTGATACTTTCTGACTCTGGGACTGCCATGATAGGTTGCCAAGATTTACTATGTTGGGATATCTTTAAGTTCAGCTAATAACACTGATGATTAAGGGGGAAGTAGCACATGTCATTTCTAAACAGAACTAATTTTTTTGTCAAAAAGTTATTTCTTTGGGTGGAAGTTGGGAAAAGCTGGAAATCTACTTCTTTTAATAGGTGGTACTGAAAAATTTAGAAACAAAACCAGTCTTTCACCCCTTATCATTATGCAATGCCTACTTCTGTCACATCTTCTCAGGTTTTTATGCTTTGAAAACTTCCGTCTACAATGAGTAATAAGGCTCTTGTTATCCTGAATCAGTCCCCCAATCCATGAGGTGTAAAACAGTGTGTTTATGAAGACTCAGGAGCCAGAAGGTCAAAGCTTCCTTTCATCCACAAAAGTAATGCATTTGCTTAATGGGAGATGCTTGCTCAAATGTCTCCTGATACTTTCAGGTTGAACTGCTTTGGTGTCCATGCCACTACAGCATGAAATGTCAATTTCATGTCAGTGAAAAATGACAATATGTCATAATATCCATGCGGAAGCTTCTCAGAGGCTTTGTCACCTGATAATCTCTGAACAATTAAGAGCAGGTTGGGGGTGGCAGGAGGAATTCCTGTTCTGGAATGACAGAGCAGGAGACAGCACCAAATGAGGTGCTGTAACGGTGTCTAATATTTCACTTCAAAGGACCTCTTCATCATCAGTCCTGAAGTTACCATGCACTTTTCTAGCTGTGAGAAAATGGAGGGATAGGAGAAAACATTTGCTTCTCAAGCCTGTCTGTCTCGCTAGTGCTCACAGTCTGAGCTATCTCAAACCTGTAAGTTCTTGAGCTCATTCCTGAGTGCTAAGTGTCTTGACAAACCAATGAACAGAACTTTCCACAGTGGATGTGGAAAGAAGTATTCAGGCTCAGAGAGTACTCTCCTATGTTCCTGAATGAAGGTCAGCATTCTGAGTGCCTGCCTCCCCGGGCTCTATCTAAATTGGAGCCTGAGCAGACTGAGAATGAGAAGAAACAAGCCACAGACTGGATGGGTACTCGGTGCAATCAGAAAAGCCATCTGCTGGCCAGGCATTATCATACTGTATAGGGTTTTTTGACAGAGAAATAGTAATACTCCTGTTGTTGTGAGAAAACAATGTACTTGATGCTGTGTAGAGCTCCATATACACTGACACTAATACAAGTCAGTCTTTCACACCATTTAGTTACACAGAATCACAGAACGTTAGGGATT
>NW_010158692.1:7648-10930 GCF_000695765.1 Mesitornis unicolor | reverse complement strand
GGGGGAATAAATTAAAAATCTCAAGATTAATGCCTGTCAACTATTTCCAGGATAAGGACGAGCCTCAATGATCTCAAAAAGGAAATATGCTCATCCTACACATGAACATTAGCTAACTGACTAGAAAAGAATTTACAGTCACCTTTGCAAGAAAATAGGAAATAAAATACACAATTATTTTTCATGTCAAGGAACAAACTTAACACTGCAAGGACAACAGAAACAGAAGATGACAGCAGTCTTTTTAATGGCCCTGGAAAGGAGAACAGAAGGGGTACGTGTCTATCACCACAAGTTTCTGCATTTCTTACTAAAAAATATTCAGATTTGCTCCTTCAAGTCCCATCTCAAATTTTTTTCCATGTCAACTCCTCACAACTGTAACACAGTCTTAGTCACATGCCCACATATGAACTACACTGGTTTTAGGAGAGCAGTCAGGGTGAACAAAAGGCCAGACTGGTTTCCAAGGCTTTAACTCCCCGTAAGTCTCCAGTATCACCTGCTGCCAGGAAGAGCAGAGGACACAAGGAGATGGCTACGGCTCTCATGACTGAGAGCTGCGCACAATTTCTGCCTTGCCAGACATACAAGCTCAGACCACAGCCACAGTGAGGAAGACCCAAAGCCAGGCTGACAGGCTGTCTCACCCCTCCCCATGTCCATGGTAGACCTCTCCACTGGATTATGAGGGTGGTGGCACTTCCACCAACAGCACCTCAGCACAGAGTTTTGGTCACAGTGGAAATTCTCCATCAGCCAAATCCAAGCTGCTTATAGACTACAACATGTTGTCTTACAGGACAGAAAAATCCACTCCCAAATGCCAAAAGAATAAGCCTGCTAAGTGTGATCACTGTGATTCAGACCAAGGATCGAGCTCCCCCAGCAGGACCCTCCCCTCAGTGGTGCTAACAATGCTGAGGGAAAAATCCAAGGTGTCATCCTGAACAACTCCCACAGTCAACTTCCACAACTACCTACACCAGCAGAGATATGTTTATCGTTAATACCTCTTGGTGGACTTCAAAAACATGTTTTCACTCACTGAGTAAGAGACACCACTATAGGTGTTGAACATATTGGTACTTGCAGAAAATGCGTTGTTTTCAGAAAGATTTGGGATTTTTAATACTACATGAGACATGAGAACACTCAGGATATGCCTGAACATAGTCCAGCTCACACTCACAAGTTCACTGTCTGCAGAGAGGACTATACAAGACAAGCCATAAGAACAGCTATTAAGTTTTCTAGGGGAAAAAAAATGAACAAAACAAAACAAAACAAAACCCAAACTATTAAGATGTGTATAAAGTGCCGATATGCTGGTAATAAATACTTGAATACATAATTTTTTGACACCACTACATTTAGATCACAGTTCTAATTTGAACTATTTGAAATTTACACACTTAAAAAAATACCTTCTTAATAAAGCACTCAGTAGAAAGCTGGATATTTTAAATTATATTTTCCATTACAAGACTTCTATCAAATGATCTGCATTGATGAGAGAAGTTGAAGACCAGTGCTGGCCAGGTTATGGTCTTGTGTCTTCTTTTACCGTTCTGACCCTTTTCCCCTTTCTGCTCATTCTTGCCTGATGTCTCTCCAGCTCACTTTCACCTCAGCAGATGCTGTCAGCAAAGATATCTTTCTAGGCCTGAGTAAATCTAAAAAGGTGAGAAACCAATTATCCACAAGAAGTGGTCAAATACACGTATCGAACAAAATGAGATACTGTAGATTTGTAGTGACAAATAGGTGCACTGTTATGCCTTCATTTTGCATCTGACTTCTATGTAAAAATATCTAACATGGGTACACTAAAGTGTATACTCCAAGCAAAACAAAACAAACAAATCACTGTACTAGCACATTTTTCTGTACTGGAAAAATTCCACCATTCTACTATTTTCTTTTTTATATGCACAAGATAGTACTAGAAAACATATTATACAATCAGTACCACACAGGAGGTAAAGTAACTGAAATCAGAGATGTACACTCGTGCACGTCCAGATTTGCTTTTTTTCATCCATAAAGTAATATACCAAAACATGCTGCAGCTTCTCATTATGCACAAAAGTGCAACAGTTTCTCCTGATGTGACTTTGGTGGCACCCTTTCTAAAAATCATGTCCTTTCAGAGCTTTATAACATTATACAAGATAAAGAGTTTTCATGCAAAGTAAAGACTCTGTGTTATCATTACTGTACATTATTACTGTTCTTATTTTGTGCACTCAGCACCACCTCCTGTCAAAAAAAATTCTAGGTAAAAAAAAAAAGGCACACAACTGGATTGCCCAAAAATAATCTGTTCTTTCCTCCATCCCAAACTGAAGCTCCAGTTTTGTTTTGGTTTGGTTTTATTAACTGTTTTATCCATTATTGAAAGAATGCAGGGAAACTGTTCAAAAACACCAAGTCATGTTGTTGTGTACCTTGCCGCTTTTACCATTCAATGTGTTTTAAAGTTAAAAAAAAAGAGGGGGGGCAACAAAACCCAGCTTTGAATACTGCAAAGCTCTAGAACTGATACTGAGACAACTGCAAAAGGAAAACTTGTATTCTTGAGGTGCAGGTTTAACTAAAACAAGTAGGTACCTAAAGACATTTCCCTCCATGTACCCACCACTAGAAAATGATAAAATATGAAAGAGCTGTATAAGCACAAACTACACAAATACTTTTATACAGTTTATACCTTATTTACATACATGCAATGCTTTATACAGCATACAGTATAGCAAGGTTCAAAGTTTTAGAAATGGACATGACCAAGTGAATGAGACTTAGCTCTTCCATAGTGGGTATGCTCCCAGCACGCATATTCTTGAACTCTGTAAGTGGTCCTGCTAATAACAAGGAATTTAGAGCATGGGGAATTACTAATCTCCATCCAAAGAAACACAGAATCTAAAGTTCATCATATCTGAAGTTCACAGTATTTTGTCTAGCCAGCACTGTTTATACATAAGCTACCCTCATGCAAGCTCCTCAGCTGAATTCTCTTCCCCGGTAGCCCACGAAAGAGCAGACTACTTTGCATATATGAGAGTTGATCAGGCCAAGAAGGAATGATGGAAGTGACAGCAGCTGGGAGCAGAGTGGCCAGGCACAGCAGATCAAAATCCCCAAGGCAAGGACATTACACTACGTGATGCTCTCTTCACTCTGTGTTGCCTCCTTGCAACATAAACTGCAGGTGGATTAGCTGCTGTGTAGGGCTACTTTAGAGATCCCAGCATGGATTCCCTGTCTTTAAGCAGGTAA
>NW_010158692.1:0-7617 GCF_000695765.1 Mesitornis unicolor | reverse complement strand
CGGCAGGAATCAGGCTTTTCCTGTAGTCAAAGAGAAATAGGTAAGTTCCTCCAAACCTCATAATGTGAGGAGTCCACCTCTCTTCGCTGCAGCAGAAGCCTAAGGCTATATGCTGTGAATTACACCCACCACCACAGTGAGCACCAGATGGGTGATCTCAGAGGTCACCCAATGAATATACATTACCACTGGTCTGACTCAGCAGAGCAATCAAGCATGCAGTTAACTTTCAACTTGTTCTGAAATGACACTGGTTTCAAGCCTACAAGTCTTGCTGAAGAGGGATGGACTTCATACATTTTCAAAGGGAAGCAGTGAAGAAAAACAGAAAACTAAGAGAAGCAACACACTTGGAATAAAATGGAAAATCTCTGTCTCATTTTCTGCACTTTCACTCAGATATCAACCCAAACTTTTCTTGGTATTTTAAACCATTTAATTCTTTTATAAACATTAAATTTTCAGGTCCATGTACATTCAGTTTCAGAAGTATGATACCAAAACTCCTCCAAAAAGCTATCCCCACCTCCAGCATGACCAGAGTCAACAAGTACTGAAAACTTTAAAGTTCTGGTTTGGCTTCAAAGATCTAAGAGCAGACAGTAAAGTACTTTATCACAGACAGGTAAATCTCTGAATGCACAAGCACTTAGAGATGACCAGTCCCCAAGTGTTGTGAGGGTTATACATCATTATTTTCTACAGCATAAACAGCAGTTCCAAAAACTGGACTGCAAACCTATGGTTGAGACATGCTCCAAAGTGCTTTACAGCTTCTCCAGCTTAAGCACTTTTAAGAAGCATGACTACATTGCTGCTTTCACCAGTAAGCAGCTGTTAGTCACCAGTGGAAACCTATGTTCATGCATCCAAGAATGAGTATTTCTGATAGCATTCACAAAGTTCTGGTGTCACAGAACATAAAAGGACTATCTGGATTTGTTGAGTCAAGAGGTTAGGTTACCAAAGGAAAGTCAAACTACACTGTTTATAGAGAATCTTAGGACAACTCAGGTGTTCTGAGCAACTGCTGTGCAATACAAAGCCCCAGGGAATAATCAAATTATTAATTATTTTTGTGGAAAATAGCAAAAAATTTTGTTTCAGTATCTCTTCCTTTGTAGTAAGAGAGTGTCAGATGAGAGACTGGATTCTATTTACTGAAACCAATACCATCTGGGTATGTGATACTGGAGAAGAAATGCCATTAATAATAGTAGTAGAAAAAGGAGTCTTACCTTCACCTGCGCATGGGGAGAAAGTATTTCCAAATTCTTGCTGTTTTGGCTTTAAAGACTGTGGAGCTGGCAGTCCTGGAGGCTGCAGGACTTGTAATAAAGGCTTCCCACTTGTAACCACTTGTTTCCTGGGACTTAGAGCAGGAAGGTGAACAGCACTGTCACTGATGTTGCTCAGAGGAGCCACCCCTCCTCCAAGTGGCATCTTTAAGTGCAAGCTGGCAGGCAAGTTTCCAATAGCTGGGCTTGGGGTGCTGTTTTGTGAAGATGCGCAGGGCATTACTGCATGAACTTTGACAGGTGGGATCTGCTGTCCATTGATCATTCCAAGTCCATCAGGAATACCTGTTGTCCAGTGGCTCATACTGCATGACCTCCCATTCATTTTTAAGAAGTTCATGTAATCAAAGTGTGTTCCTACAGACTCACAGCTATGACTGATATAAATCCAAAATCAGTAAGTAATCCATTGTGTATTAAGCCTGTTTAAAAAAATACATAGACAATTTATATTGTAGTAATTAACACATGAAACAGAACTGCACGTGACTGTTAACTCTGTGATATTACTGACCACAAGAAATAAAGTACAAGCACTCTGCGGTCTGTCAGGGAGAAAGAACAAAGCCAAGCAATGACTTAGAGCTCTAGCACAGAGAAAACCTGCCTCTTTCAAAGCTGAAGTTTGCAGCAAGGTCAGCTGCCCTCACGTTAGCTAAACCAGCCATGAAATCAAGCACAAGAAGGCAGCCGGGAGTGAAAAGACACTCTGACAGGGAGTTGTCATTAGGATGAACCTGTACAGCTCTTGCCCCTTTTCCTGCCATCTTCTCACTCCATTAATTAAAATTGTGCTAAAAAGCACACACAGTAGGCCAGCACTATGCAGATACAGACAAACCAGGAAAGAGGCACCAGTTCATATTCTAAAGTACATGCATACAACAAAATGAACAGGGAACAGTAAAACCATATAAATGACTCTGTGGTCCTTCAAACTCTGTGGCTCTTCACAATAGAAAAGTATTGCAAGAAAGCAAAGCACAGTACTCACAAACATAACTGCAATCACTTAAAAAGTGGATGCCTATTGTAAGCCTAGAGATATGCCGTAACTTAAATGTAATCACACAACAGCAAATTTTCAAGGACATCTTTCAAATTATATCAATAATTTTTGAAATCTGACTTTTCATCACTTACGTTTTCTGTTATTTAAATCTACGAAGACAAGGCTGGTAAGGGGTTTGAGAGATCATCTCAGCTACAACCAACCCCAAGGCAGAATCAACTAGATTCAAACATTTCCTGATATAAAAAAAGATTTGTAGGCAAAAGCTGCACTTGTCAGTGTAAATCACCAGGCTAAGATATCATAGAGATGGGATCATTTCACCCTCAACTCCGCTGAACACCACATGTCCAACTTTCAACACTAGGTTCATGTGTTTTACATTAAGCACATGTTTAAGTAGCTTGTTAAATCGTAGACTCAGTGCCTAATCAACCTGTTCACACAAACAAATTAAGTTGACAGAAATAAAACTGAAGTACAGATTCTATTACGGTCTTCATTCACATGCGCATTAACATTTTAATTAAGTATTATGATCTTAATTAAAGATTACCACTAAATCCAGAAAAACACTAAATTGTAACTTTTACCTTCAGCACACAAGACTTACAACACCAAAGCCAGTAAGATTATCACCAGTATATTCATGATTGAATTTAATGTAAAACCTTCATACTTAACCCTTCACTTACTATGATTCTGTGATGTCTCAATTTTCTCCATCTGTGAACTGAAAAAGAAGCAAAACATTCCTGTTTATTCTGCAAAACTGCATTCATAGCACGCTTCCAGATAAGAGTAAAAGCCATCTGTCTGTATAGACATGTATGCACAGATAGTCACACATACTCTCCAGTCAAAACTCACTAATAATGAGAGGCCTAGGCATATTATCTTCAAGCAAGAGCAAAATCCCTACTGACATTAATAAGAGAGATAGGACCTAAACACACTTAAATGGTCATAAAAAGATTTGTTCTACACACTATTTTTCATTGTTGCACTTTCGTATTATGGGGATAAAAATTGTAAAGCACATCAATTAAAAGCAGTATTATTTATTTTCATGCCTCTTAAATCACTCTCTGCAATTCAAACAAGGACAGGGAGAACTGAACGTTCTTAAATTCTCAGAGTTTGTTTTAAAAGCAGAATGTACCTTGCCCTAACACAGGTGACTAGACCCTTAGAAAAGGACATACAAACAAAGGCAGCTGTTTTGCTGGCAAGGCTATACACCGTGTCACTATAAACTGGCTATAAATAAAAGATCATTCTTCTAATTCTTGTCTGCAATTTTAACTACATTATAAAAGTACTAATACAATCAAGAAAAGATTATACATGACAAATGCGTTAGCTTTACTCAAAGGTATTTACAATTTATGAAATTGAAATTGAATTTATAAAACAGAAAAGTTGATATATAGCTTATACAGACCTTCCAGCCCTATAAAATCCAGGTCAATACACAGCTTGTGTTGTTCGTAGGTCAGTCTCCTTTGCTATTCTTCTCTGGTGGTATTTTATCTTACAGTGAGTAACAGTATACTACGCTATCTTTGTCTCAATTTTATCATTGGCTACTGCTGGGTTTTTCATACTTGGGCCCAAATTTCTTTCCTCATGCTAGTAAGCAGTACTTTAAACCAAAAGACCTGAAAGTACGAACAAAACAACCTTTTTTATGAAAGCAGAAACAAGTTAAGTAATTTCTCTACATTTTCTTCCTCTAGTCTCCTTCCTGATTCAGTCGTGAAAACACGTAACATTACATTAACATGCAAATCACCACTTCCTTTCTTTAAAATATTAAAGCACCTTGGAGACTGTAACTTTCCCTAGTTTTTAAAATTATTATTTTGTGGTATTTTCAATAGTATTTACTTCTTTATCAGTGGCTTTTCATTAATTAGATCTGTTTAGCATCAACTTCCATCATGTCAGGACCTTCTCATATCAAAGTCAGAGTGGCCAAACTGATTCTAAACCAAACCAATGTATTATCTAGAGGTGCATTAAAGCATACGGAACTAAATAAATGCCAGGTGGACATGAATTATATTCTAAGATTAATGGACTTCTGCATCAGATCCATAAATAGCTCTGGATTATAGCTACCCGAAATAGTAAAAGACTGGATAAATTTTAAACCAAAGTAATCTTGAAAATTGTGGGAATACCACACCAAGAACAACAGCTTATTTAGAAATAAGCTTAGAAATCCTGAATAGGATTGAAGTTTTGTGTACTAAGTTAAAACAAAAACACAAAAAAGCAGAAAAGAATACTATCCTGAGACTGAATAGCTGTGCTGACAAATAGTTTTGTTCTACCAAAGGAACACAAGCACTTGCCACCTTTTAATGAAAAATTTCTGTCCATCAGTGAGATATTGTAGTGACCTTTTCATGCTCCCATGGACGTTAAAGGAAATACAATTATATCTGCTGGTTCTAAAGTCTTTTTTTCTAAGCTGACATTACTCAAAGCTCTACGACTCTGCACCTAACAGTAACAGCAGGACAACATAGTTACTCAAAATCCCTAACAATGATTCATAAATTCACTTTCAGAAAGTCATGTAGTGAAATTTAAATTCAAGCTGAAGCCCTGGAAAATCTAAACACTAATCCTTCAGAAAGCAAATCAGAGGAAGAATTCACAAATCTGTGCCTGCAGCACTGTACACCATATAGTCGACTTCTACAGGGCAGTTTTGAAAAGTAATCAGTGCTGGCTTACTGCTTCACCCACTGAAATAAGAGGCAAGATACATTTCAACTTCAGACAGAGTTTAATTACAGTGCTCCACTGTAGAGATCAGTTTAAGGAACTGTAATAAATCCAGCTCATGAGACAATTTCACAAAAGTAGTTACCAGACACTGGCACTTCGCACATCTGGTAATGAGCACTATCCCAAACCAAAAGAGAAGACTAAAAGACAACGCGCCAAACATCCTTGCTGTTCTTCCACCAGAGACACCTCACCTTTACAGCAGGCACCATACACCACAGAATGCAAACACAAACCATAACTCTCTCCCTTGGGATTGTGCACTCCAAGACCGTGAGTGCCTTCCCACCCCCTCACTACTGTCAGGAACAGTCAGGCGTCTCTCTATGTTCCCCTCCACCACCGTCTTGGCACAAGTCCTGGAAAACATCTATTTCCTACAAGAGCTGAGCTACCTTCTCTTGAAGTTCTGCTCTCCCCTGCCAGTCCTTCCTCCTTGCTGGGCCATGGTATTTGGAGCACCACCTGTCAGTGGCACCATAGTGAAATACTCGGGAGTCACTGCCTCCCCTGGCATCACACCTCTGATGAGTCAATCTGGACTCATCACTCAAGGACTGGGACAGAGAGGGAAAGGACAGCCACTAAAATCTACATAGATGACTCGCCTCAGCCTCACTGACCACTCAGTGTCTACCAAAACGGGGCCTTGGAGACCTCTGAGGTTTTTGTGTTTTACAACTGCCTGTGACAAGGACAGATCCTAACATAGGTGTAAGCCACCAACTTAACATCTCATTTTCTAAAAAGTGCACACACACATAGAAAGTGCTGGTATTGCAGCTTTTGTAGTTTGATGGCTTCAGCTCATAGACCAAAGTATGGCCATAAATTCTTCTTGGAAAACCACACAGAGATTTAACTAGGAAAAAAAACCCTAATAGCTGAGAACTTGAAATCAGACTTGGAACAATACATACATTAAGAATCACAGCTGCAATAAAGGAAGACAATGTGGCTTAAAAACTGAAACTACAAAATAAGCTTTCCACTCCATTTATAGAGAATCTCCTCCCCACCCTCCATACCAGCCAGCATCTCAGAAGTCAGGCACTACTGAGAAGAGTAAGTAACTTGCATTAGCATGCACTGTTCCGGTCATTTGTATCCATTTATTGACAATTGCACTCCTGGACTACCACGGGGGGCTTCATTCCAAACTGCAGTACTCTGAAAATACCACATTTTTCTTAGGCCCAGGTGGTCAGCCAAGGAGAACTAGAAACGGGTTCACACAATCTAAGAATTTCTAGTTCTCAAACATCATGAAGAATGTCTTCTTGATAAAACACCATCAAGGCAAATGAAAGCTAAAGAATGTCCTCTACAGCACTGAGAGACAATCAGTCCCCAAACATGACTGAGTTTCTCAGAGCTAGCATAATGAAATATATAAATCACTTATTCCTTGCATCACTATAATTCCTAGGAAGATTAGTCACAGAAAGGAATGCCTTCGTGTGAGGGACTGTGCAAACACACAGCAGAGCACAGTCACTGATACTGCTGCAATTGCCATCAAAAAGGGAGCCGTAATCAGTGGACAAGATGATATATATCCTAGTGTAGTTGGGACCAAGCACTTCTACCACTCTGCCAGAAACAGCTTCTCAGATTTTTATTATGGTGATTAAGATCTCCTAAGCCTTTTCTTTGTTAGGACTGTGTCAGAGTTGTGCTACTGCAAGTGGTTGCTGCAACAGAACGGCATGAGCTTTCCAGGAGCAACAACATTCTCATCAGTGTTAGCTACAAACTTCAGGCAAGCTGCTTGGAGAACCCCAATACAAATCTGGCAGCACTGAGTCCTGGAGTTTGACGTGTACTTTCTGACATGCTGTCAGCAGCCACTGCATCCTTACCCCCTAACCAAAGGCTCCTGCAGACCCTGACTCGTACATCTTTTCCTCACACCATTACTCTGCTAGCTTTGCCTATGGTGACTTCGTAACTTTCCAGGAGTGCAGTCACAATTGCAAACACTGCAGCACCAGCAACAGTGAGAGCTTCAGTGCAAGCAGAACATGGGAAACCACCAATGGTATTCCCGGTGGCAATGCAGAGGCACAGGGCCATGGGCACCTGCCCTGGTGCCCTCATTGTGACTGCCACTTGTGTGGCCATCTGGGCAACCACCACATGCTGCCAGGCAGATGGCCCAAGTGATACCTACCACTAGCCACCCTTATCACACCCATGGCTCATCCCACAGACCTTGCAGATAAAGCATCAGCAGCTTCAACCAGGGTCAAAAGCTAACCAGAGTCTCAGAAGACGAGGACACGGCTGAAAGCCATGAACCTCAAGGCTACGAAGTTTAAGAGGCTGGAATTACTAGCCACACATAGGTCCACAGATGAGGCAGGGCTGTCACCTCACTGAGCACTACATGCCTGCTCTTTTTGCCCGCGGAGACAGTGCCTGGATGACGGCAAAACCCAGGCAAGACACAACTCGGCATCGGGGCCATTGGCCTGCGCAGGGCAGCCCCGCGGGTTGGGCACT
>NW_010158691.1:0-6019 GCF_000695765.1 Mesitornis unicolor | reverse complement strand
AGGGGTAATCTAAATATTAACTATCAGTTTTCCTAAACTCTGAATTAATGAGTTTGAAAAAAGCGAAAAGCTTTTGGGATGTTGGACTGCCAATGATTGTTCGAAGCATCCTGCACGGCCTGACAGACGATTCCTTTAGGAAAAAGGGCAAATAAATCCCTAATTTACTGGGAAGTGAATCTGAAGCAGTAGTAGGTGTGAGGCAAGGCTGGAAAAAGGAGCTATGAGAATAATCACTCAAGGGAGAATACCAGGATGACCTTTCTTACTCTGGGTTCCTTTGTTAATGAAGGCAAAGTCTCTTTAAAGGGCAGCAAGTCTGAGCTGCTGTGGATGGGGTTTGCCAGTCGGGGAATTGGTCTGCATCTTCTATTACATGAGCCTCTCCATGAGTTGTAACCTTTAAATATTAAATATACTTCAGGTCAAGGTAGCCTAGTTTATGAGGTGGCAGGTACAGGGAGAGAAGAGTAAATACCTGCATTTTATGAGAGTCATTTCAATTCAAATTCCAGGTTTGTTACTCATGCCAAAACCGTACATAAAATCACTATAACAATCAAAACATGAATCAAGGCTCATAAAGCAAACTGTGATTGTTAATGAAGTTTCTTTCAAGGGTTTCTTGCCACTAGCAAATCAGCACCGTCGGCTTTTTCACAGCCTAGAGGACAGGCTGCTGTAGCGGAACTGTTGCTGGTGTTAGTGCTACAAGGTGAATTTCAGGAGTAACGGTATCCATCGCAATGCTTCTCCTGGGCATTTTAAGGCATTTAGGAATATTACACCCTGCATAAATACCATGGGAGCCTTCTGTGGCTGAGGCAATGCTGCATTTTATTCAGACCCAACAGAAATTTAGAATTGCAAAAAGAGCGTGATAGGAGCAGGCGTTACAACGTAGTGAAGTATTTTGAACGGGTAAGATTTGTAACTTCAAAAAAATGCCCTTCGGAGTAACGAGGTTTTCATAAATTTGATTACAATTCACCAAGTAGCACAGCTTCGATGGGAAATAAGATTTCAATTTTCTTTCCTGAAGTAGCATTGAGAAGTAAAATTCAGTTGAAACAAGGGAAATAATTGAAATTGAGATACTTAATTTTCTTCTGTATGCTGCTATTTCAGGGTTTGTTTAATTAAGTTTCACCGACCAAATTACTTGTCAGTCACAAAGAAAATGATTAATCACACTGACTTAATACAGCCTGTAAGAGGAGCAGTCACACTCGATCGTTTCTTCCTGGCTTCCAGAAATCAAACCTGGATTTTGCATTCCTTAAAATACATTGTTAATAGACCCCAGTTCTAAACGCTTTAATGGGACTAAGGCAATAACCTGGTAAGTGGAGGGGGTTGTAGAAAACTCTGCTGGAAATAATTGTACCGAAAGGAAAAAGCAGAAACCTGTGGTCTACTTCTGAAAGTTCATGAAGGTTGTGTATGAATATGGGCACAGCAAACGAACTCACCAGGTGGCATTAAGGAAAAACAGGTTTTAAAAAGATATAAGGAGAATTTGAAAATATCTGCTGGGAAAGCAGAGGCAAATGGGTGTGGTGGGAGAAGAAGAGGTTGGCTGACATTCCCAAGCATTTGATGCATCTTGTGTTTTAGCCGCTCTGGCTTCCACAACTTCAGGGGGAAAATGAAGTTAACAGCAGCTGCAGTCCCTTCTTAGTGCTGTCTCTCCAAGGTGCTCATTATCCAATAGTGTTCTGTAAAATGTCTGTGCAAGTTCCTCTATTTTCTGGCATTTAGAGAGATGAACGAACTGTTTCTGTCAAATCCACATTAATGTTTCTTTGTTTTTTTTGCATTATGCAAAGTCTGTTAAATTTCACTTTTAATAGAAAACCAAAGGAAAAATAATAGCTTAATTTCCCTGGAGAAAGTTAACTTGTTTTTTGTAACTACTACACAGGGCACTGGCATGAATCATGTGAATCTGAAAGTGTTGTTCCTGGTGGAAAGAAGTCTTCAGGACCAACACCGATACTCCTTGTTTAGACCTGGTGATGCTGTTGTTGGCACAGAGCAGTGGCTGTTCCTGTGAAGATCACAGAAAGGGCTATTAAATGGCCTGACAGCTGGAACAAGCAATTGCCTGGTCTGCATGGTAAGGGAGCTGCAGGGCTGCGCTATCTGAATGTGCTCCCTCTGCTCCACTCCTGATAGATGGAGAAATACTTGATGTGACTGGAAAAGGCCAAACTTCATTTGTGTGCAGTTAGCGCTTCGCAAAAATTGCGTAAATCTTAGCATACAGCAAGAGCAAGATTCCCTGTTTATCTAAGGCATGGCTTTTAATGCTTTCAACAAACTGCCAGTGGTTGTTCCATGTATTTTTCTCATCTTTGAGGTGGTTTGCAGTGGTTTCAAGCATTTCAAAATAGATTTTTTTTCTAGTTTTCCATGACTGTTTTTTGCAGCTGCTGCTTTGTTTCTGGGTCTCTGGAAGTTGAGCAATCTCAAGAAACTGCCTCTTACACCAAAGATGAAGAGAGCATCACTTTGGTTAGCAGCAGATGTCCAGATGTATTGTGCTTAGATGTAATCCATTTGCTATGGTGTACCTGCAAAAAGGAGCAAGTAGGTCAGTCACTGGATGTTAGTAAAATTTAAATTAGTAACTGTATGCTAGGCAGTGAGTGACAGGATTAGAACTGGAGGAACAAGTGTAGCGTGGGTGACTTTTTTACCTTCGACTTGTGTGTAAAGAAAATTGTCAGGACAGATGGTGCTGCCAGGACTAAGGTCTTGCAGGAAGGATTTCAGTCATTTTTAAGCAGCAGCTGTGGTTTTGATTATTATTAAGGTAATTATGAAAAGGATTCTTATCAGCACCAAGTCATTTGGTGCACCTGTGACAGAAATGGGTCTTTTGTTGCGCTTCATATTGTGCCAGTGATGGCCAACATCTGCCCTGTGTTAGACCCAGGGTGATAATGCCTCATGGTCCTTGAGATTTATCACTGCTGCTTTTGGCACCTGAGTCTTCCCATAGATGTTGTAATTGTGTGTTCTTATTCTGCCTTTCGGAGCCATGCTCAGCGCTCTGCCTACTGTGAAAGCTATGGATGCCACCTTTTATGCGTCTTGTTTGTTCAGCAGTGGATCAAGGTCCTACATGCTGCAACTGGTACAGCAGAGCTAAGGCTTTGCAGATTGCTGTTCTGTCATCTTCAGAAAGGAAAATCAGTGAGTTTCTCATAGTCCCACATCATATGTTAATGTCATCCGTAATTTTATATCAAACTCCTTCCAGCTGCTGTTCATGTAGGACCAAGACTCAAGTTTCTAGTGGTAAATGGGGTTATATTGCATGAAGTAAAAGTTAATCGAGTGGGCAATGATGCTATGGAAAGCAGTGCAAAAATGTAGGTGTGCATTGCTAACAAAATTGTGGTAAGAACTTCATCAAAGAAAGAATTAGAGGAAATAAATATGGTGTTTAGTATATAGAGAAAAACAGCCAATGTGTTGTAATTTAAGTTCGTGTGTGTGACGGTACCAGGTGAGGGGTGGCACACAGAGGAAGAGTCTTAAACCTCTCGTACTCTTTCATGGCAGCTTGAGCCAGGGAGTCCTGAGCGTTTTGGTCACGGATGGAGATGATCCAGCTGAAAAGTAACCTTTTTTCTGGCTTGGTTTTTGCTGTTAAACTAGCCTTCAGCTTCCTCAGTTCAAGAAGGACAGGAACTGCTGGAGAGAGTCCAGCGTAGGGCTACAAAGATGATGGAGGGAGTGGAGCATCTCCCTTCTGAGGAGCGGCTGAGGGAGCTGGGGCTCTTCAGTTTGCAGAAGAGGAGACTGAGGGGAGACCTCATTCATGGTTATAAATATTTCAAGGGTGAGTGTCACGAGGATGGAGTCAGGCTCTTCTCGGTGACAAACAATGATAGGAGAAGGGGTAATGGCCACCAACTGGCACACAGGAGGTTCCACTGAAATTGGAGAAGAAACTTCTTCTCAGTGAGGGTGACAGAGCCCTGGCCCAGGCTGCCCAGAGAGGTTGTGGAGTCTCCTTCTCTGCAGACATTCCAAACCCGCCTGGACGCCTTCCTGTGTAACCTCATCTGGGTGTTCCTGCTCCGGCAGGGGGATTGGACTGGATGAGCTTTGGAGGGCCCTTCCAATCCCTAAGGTTCTGTGATTCTGTGATTCCTAAATGATCTTGCTGAGCTGTCACAGAAGTGTTGATACAAGTGCCAGGCCTATGCACGCAAAAGTCAGGTCTGGCCATCAGGAGGTGGCCCTGTATCAGTCTGGAGTTAAAAGTGCCGAAATGGCTGTGGAGTCGCAGTCAAAGGCCCAGCCAGTCGTGGCAGGCTGAAACTTTCTGCTTTGAGAGGAGCCTGTTGCTGTGAGCAAAGGTGAATTCTTAATGTGTATTTTCTTTGGTCTTGGTCGCAGTGATGTCCAGGCATATCCTCATGATGAAAAAAACCCATAGCCTCCAAAGATTTCTGGGAGGCATGGAAATGTTCTGAGCATCACTTCAGAGGCTGTCTGCCTGCATTCCTGGAAGATGATGTGGCTTTGTTTAAAAGTTCACAGTGAACTGAGGAATGGGAAATCTCCCAGCTTACATTCCTGTGATTTAACACAGGAAACATGGGAATCACCTCAGCATGCAAAACCATTGATCTTTCGGTGATGGTGGCTCTCTGGTGGTATCCTGTCCTGGCAGACCTTGCCTTTGGTTTTCTTGCTTCTTTTTATCAAAAGTCGCTCACAGTCATATTTTTATAGCAGAACTGCTAAGCTGGTGTTTGGTCAAAAATACCCAGTTCAGTTCAGTCGTGAAACCTGTTTTATCAGCGGCTGCAAATGAAGCCCGTAAGGAGAATGCCACTTGAACTGATATTCATCAAATGCTGCTTAGTGGTCTTCTGCTTAATAAAAGGTATTAATGGATAGGTCAGACAAATATAGCTGTAGATTTGGTTCACTGAAAACCTTTTAGGTGATGCTGACTTATCACAGTTTAAGATTTATGGAAAAATTTAGGCTCTCCGTGTATGTAAAATAACTCAAAATGAAGGGGCATACAGGTAACAGTGGATTTTAATACTTCTCCTTCACTACAGTGGAGAAATGAGTCCTGAAGCCTGGACTTGCTCTCTGTTTTATCTGCTGCTCTTCTGGTGATATGGGGCTGGTTTTTACAACATGTGCAGTGCACAGCAGAAATGTGAATGTCAGCTTAGAGCAGGCAGCGGGATGCTCACAGTAGGGATGTTGTTACAGCTCCACGCAGACACAGAACGTGTAAGTGTGGGTCAGGTATGTTCTCACCATTGTACTTGTGCTCTTGCTTCAGTGTTTTGGTGTGGTAATGAGCTCTGCCATGTGGAGATACTGGAGTGGCTTCTGGGGCTGCTGGTGGGCTCACGTTGTGAGAAATGGTGACCTACTTGGGGACGTTGTCAATGCCAGCAAGAGAGAATGGGACGTAAGCTCTGCAGGCTTAGTAGGGACCAGAGATGTTGAACTGAGTCATGTATCCTTCAGGTTTTATGACCAGATCCTTTTATTCCTTTTAATCTTCACAGAATAAAAGTGTAGGGGGAAGGGAAGAAGAGAGGAAATGAGCTTATTACAACTTTAGAAACTGTCTTTGGAACTGACAATAAGAAACTCCAATGAAACAGGAATGACACAATAAATTGTCTCCGCTTACATGTTACTCACTTGCCGTTATTTTCATTAAACATTCACAGGCACAATTTCAGTTACTTAAATCAACATGATAACCTCCTTTAAAAATATCAGTTGGAAGAAAATATACCTTTAATTATATTCAGTGATGGCTTTATAAACCTCACGGAGTGCATAAATGTGAGTGTAAGACTCCCACACCAGCACAAGGCCAGCAGAATGGTGAGGGATGACTGCAGCCTGTGTGTCCTTTCTGTGTCGTTGGCTTAAAACCCCTTTGCATCCAAGTTACAGATTAGGGAAAACAAAAAGAAGCCTCTGCCTTGTTCCCCAAGGCTCAGTGCTGGGTCCAGTC
>NW_010158690.1:0-8893 GCF_000695765.1 Mesitornis unicolor | reverse complement strand
TTCCAACTCCTCATATTCTGTGATTCTGTCTTTTCACAGGCACCTTGTGCTTCTTTTAAGGCAGCAAAGCCCTGTGTGAAGAGTGAGGCTCTGTGGTGCTATCCCCATGCCCACGGCCATGTGTAGCATCTCACATTGCTCCTGGCCAAGTACCCTTAGCTGCAGGAACAGCAAGTGGTGCTGACAAATGATTGAGGCTCTTAATTCCTAAATCTGCCTGGAGTGGATGTGAGTAGCTTTGAGGCTCTGTTGCCTTGCTTTGTGGACCTCACTCAGGGATGCAGTTAAACCCTGGCGGCCCATTGTGTGTGGGCTTAGGTATAAACCCAAGTGTCTTTCTAAGCAATGTCAAAGTATTTATTCTGCAGGGGGGGCGCAAGGGCATTTGGCCAGATGTCAAAGGGTTTATAAATGTTTTTTTCTTCAGGTTTTCTTGTTACTGTCCTGAAATCTGTCTGGTTATTGAAGGAGAACATGCATGTCTTGTTCAAGTCAGCCTGAGTCTCTCTGGAGCTGGGTTGCAATAGTCTCCTGCTGGTATCTCATACATGTCACCCTGGCAGCGTGCTGGAGGCAGCAGGTGTCTCAAAGCACGCTACCGTGATTTTCTTACGATGGAGCTTAGGAGACCAGGTGTCTTCTGCCTGTGGCCTCTCCTCTTCTCAAGGTTGGCCAGCCACAGGTTTGAACATGGGCAGCCCCTCAGCAGGAGGAGGAGTGGAGGAATTTTAGTAGAAACAGCAGGGAAGGGAGCAGTCAGGGCCATGCTGTCCCTGGCACAGGTAGGCACTGCCTGCAGTCCAGGGGGCATTGTCCATTCCCAGCAGCAGCCCCAAGGGCTTGGAGAAATCCTCGCTTGCGTAAGCACTAATTAGCACTGCTGAAGGACTCATAATCTCATTGAGGAACTTTTCATGGCTGTAGCTAGAAAACAGCCAGAGCAGTGCTGACAGGGGCAGCTTCGAGCCCTGTCTGATATGAAGGGAGATCCTCGTGATTTATTCACTGAGCACATCCACGCTGGTGCTGAGTTTTTGGAGCAGGAAAGCAAATGCTGCAGTCTGCGCTGGCTGGGCAGACACAGACGACAGTCGTCTGTCCCTCTGCAGAGCTCACCTCTGGACGCAGGCTGGGCTGTAATGAAGGGGGGATTCTGCAGTCACAGACAGCTGATGATGGTACAGATGGTAGGTTGTGAACATGGTGTTTTGCTAGAAAAACTACTGTCTGGGAATGCCAAAAATGTGCACTTAAACCTCAGTATTTCTTGAATACCTAATCTAGAGGTTAAAATGTTGGGGTTTTTTTACCTTCCACTGTTAGACATATTAGGCACCATCCAGTGACTCAGCAGGTCCTTTTTTTTGCAGCAAGGTATGTGCCAGTGTGAAAATGCAGGAACAGTCTGTTTGCTTCAGCGCTGCTGCCAGTTTGATTTCTGTGGTATTTCAACAGCCCAAGCCAATATTCCAGATCACATTTGTTTGGGTAGTAAGGTCATTTGCTGTATACTAGGCACCTGAAAAAAGGATGGTTTTGTGCTTTCTCAGTGCCTGGTTCCAGCCTTTCCCCCAGCTAGCACTGGGATGGTCACTCTGTGGGGCAGCTCTCCAATGCTTGCAACGAAGAACTGGAATTTTATTACCGCTCCAGCATTAACATGCTGTAAACCAGGAGTCTAGCACCCCTGTTCCCCTGGATTAAACATGCTTGCTTTGAGATGCCCCGTATTTGCAGTGGTCAGAGGGAGTCTCTTGAAACAGGGAGCAGACGTGGCTCGTGTCGGATGAGTGTAGATGTGCCCATGCACAAACACAGGTGCCACATGCGTTGCGGCACTGGTAGCAGAGCAGACCAAATGGCAAGAAAAATATTTTTCTTTCTGACTGAATTCCAGCATAGATCTGATTTGTGTCTCTTCACCTTGCACAGGCTTACAAGTGCCCTGATGGCTTCCCCATCAAAGTTGTTTTGAAAATTTCGGGTTTGAAGTATTATTAGCAGCAATGCACGTTATGGGGTCAGACGGCAGAAGTGGAGCCAGAAGACTTGCAGAAGAAAGCCACAGCCCGGCAGGAGCTGTAGATACAGGCAATTAATCACAGGCAAAGTCATTAGTGTTGGTTTTGAATTAGTGGCATGCGAGCAAAGTCCTGAGAGAACAAGTTGGGAGGTTTTTACATTCAGGGAACTTCCCATCCAGGTGCAGGAAGCAGACAGACACTGGTATCATAGATCCTAGGAAGTTAAACTGCCACCCAATTTTCCTAGGAGGTCTTAAACTGTTGTTCACCTGCAGCAGAGCAATGGAGAAGATGCACTTGTTTTTACTCTTGAGCACCACTTGCCCGAGGATGTGAGTGGAGAGGTCACCCAACGCTGACACAGGCAAGTTTTCAAAGCAGTGGTCTGCCAAAACGGTACTGAGTTTGTGTGTGGAGCTCGGATGGGGGTTTTGGGTTCTGATGTGTTACCCATGCAGAGAGGCTGTATTTGCCATGAGGTTTGGCAAGGTCAACCCAAAGTCTTCGCAACCCACCTGCCTCAGCATGCCAGGACAGTTTTAATTTCCAACACCACCAGAAGGAAATTAGGCCTCTGGGATGAGTAAACTCTGGATGTACAGCTGCGTTTTCCCTTCTCAACACAAAGCCACCACGTTTGACAGTCTCTCACCCAATGCTTTTGTCCAGAATGAGTGAGAAGGAGCCCAAAGTGCTAGCAAGCTATGCTTCAGGTGAGTCACGTGGAGAAGAGAGCCCGTGCTCTGGCAGCTACCTTGTGCTCCTTGCTCTTACTGATGTGCCTTGAAGCATTTGTTTCTGATGGAGGCTCCTCTGGGATGCAGGGCCTCGCTAGGGTGAGTTTCAGCTGCTCCGGTGTGGAAGATGTTGGCCTGAGTAATCCAACAGCCAAGTAAATGGTCAGGTTTCAGTTTTCCCATTTGGAATTTTCTTAGCATGAGCACAGCAGTGAGCAGGTACAGGTGGGTGGAGGAGATGGCCTGTGACTAACTCTGCTTTCCAGACTGCTCGTTTCATCCAGGTCACGCAATGCGGGTCATAAATGAGATAAATGGGAGTTGTGCTGTCTATATGTAACATCAATAACAGTATCTGTAACAGGAGTTGGGATGATAAACTCATGGCATATACGCAGTTATAAGGAACGAGGCTCTGGCTTGGGCAACTTAATTGCTGTTTCAAGGAAACCTGGATGATGTTTTCCCTGTCTGAAATAAGTGTGGCCAAATATCACCTTTATTCAGAGTAGGATTTGGATTAAAACTAGTACATGAAAAAAAGCTCTTAGGCTGGTTCTGCCTATCCTGACATGAAGGGATTAAGGGATTGGCCCATTCACCCTCCCAAAATAATGACTGGAAATGAGAAGATTGATGCTGAGTATTCAAGAGAAAGAGGATTTTGCTAGAAATAAAGGACCTGAATGGTGAAAGACCAGGTAGATATCACATGTCTGTGAATACCTTTGAGCTAGAAACAGGAAGGTTTCTGGTTGTCTGCAGGGTGGAGCTCTAGGAGCTTCTTCTGCCTTCTAGGAGCTCTTTACTGCAGCCTCTGAAGCTTCAGCCTGAGCCCACTCTTCAGATGTTTGTTTGTGAGATGAGGGACCAGGCCTGATTAACCCAAGTTCCTTCTAGTCCTAATTTATGCATGTTAGGAATTTTTCATAATTTCTACTGGGAGATCTTAACCTTAGGAGCTGAGAGTGGGTTAAATGGCTTGAGAGCAAGGCTGGGCACCTGGCTGGCCTTGCAGCAAGGGAAAGGGCCAGAAGATGCCAAAGAGCCAAGGCTGGTTGGGAATGGTTTGAAAACAGTCCCCTCATCCCCTGTGTGTGTGCGTAGACATCCTGGGTCACGCCGGGGGCTGGCTGTGCTGACACCACTTCTGGTAGCACCTCTCTTGGTGGAGGTTTAGTCAGGTCCTCTCAGCAGTCTCCTGCGCCCACGGTGCTATGGGCCATTGAGAAGCTGTAAATCCTGATGTCAAGAGTGAGGCATGGGGCAGAGCACATTGCCCTGTGGCCACGAGTGGGATGCAGTGTCTTGAGCACAGCTGTGCATGGCGAGATCTGGGCAGCTGAACTGGCTTCTAGAGAGACAAACGTGTGCCTGCCTACATCTGACCATGCAGACGTCCTCCTCATCCTGGGAACGTTCACCATGCCTTGTCAGGAAGAATTGCTTTTGAGATCTGCTGCCCAAAGCGAACTTTTTGGTAGGAGCTATGAAGGATGCCCCGTCCAGAGGGACATGATCCAGCTGTCTCTATATGCCTGTCACTGCACAGCTGTGCATCTCAGCAACTTCACAAATGAGTGTCACTGGGAAGCTGACAGCGAGCAAATATTTTAAGAGGAGATGCAAAAACCCATTGCTTAGTTTGAAGGCAGACCTGTAATAAAATGGCTTGAAAATGCAGAGATGCTGGGCAAGTTCTGCTGAACTTTATTTTTTATGAAAGGAAAATGACAAAAGAATTTGAAGGATGATTTCTTAAAAATCTTTGTGTGTGTGTGTGTATGTAAAGTGATTCAATTTGAACTACTGTTGCACAGTCCCCTCATATTGAGGTTATCGGAACTGACCCGAAAATATTCAGTGAGCAAGTAAGGTCTGATTCCCACCAGTGGGCAGGCGTGGGCACCTGAGAGCAGAGCAGCCCCTGTGCTGCCTTCGGCCGGTGCAGGTGAGAAATGCCTCTGCAAGAGACCCGCAGGTCCTCGGCACAGACCCCAACACTGAACGTTGCAGGTCCCCACCAGGAAAAATGTGAGCAGGACCCATGAAGCATGACTTGGCTCTTGGTCCTATGCCCAGGACCTGAGCTCAGAAAAAGTCCCGTCAAGGCAGGGTGGCTGTCATGCTGATGCCCCTGCCGCGGGGCAAAAAGCAGTTGTGTGCTGTGCAGTACTAGTGACTAAAATGTGGTATGCAAACATTTTTGCTGTACTCTGATGACCCCTGGAGAAGTCTGTATAGCAGCCTGTCAGATGCAGGGGCTGCAGTGGGCAGTGCAGCAGAATGAGCGGCAGAGCCACGTCCCCGGCTGGGAGGTGATCCCGTGGAGCTACTTGACCGTGGCCAGTTCCTGCCCTCAGGAGATGCGGTCATGGTCTGCCTGGAAGATCACGGGTGGGAGACATGCGGTGGGGTGGGAGATGGCTGATGTCAGAGACTTGTATCTGTGGCAACCAGAAGAGAGAAATAAATAAATAAAGCACGTGTGCTGGAGCAGGAGGCGTGCAAGCTGCTACTCCCAAGCACCGCTTTGCTGTATATCTCTTAAGCAGCTTAGCACCCGTGCTCCAGTTTATTACCTGAGCGCCTTTGTGTCTGCCGGGGGGCTGAGAGCATCCTGGTGCCGGTCCCGTCGCAGGAACCCTGCAGGCCTCCCCCTCCCTTCATCCCTCCCTCCCTCCGCGGCGCGGGCAGTGGTTTGCTCCGTGCACCCAGAGCTTGATGTGAAGCTGCCGCTCGGTGGTGAATATTAGACGCGCCGTGCAAGGCCGGAGGCGTCCGCCCGCATCCCTGCGGTGGGCCCGGCTTCAGGCAGGTGTTTGATTTCCAAGCCTGGCAGCCGGTGCCTGCAGGAGGCAAGCGATGCTGGAAGTGCCGTAGCCGAGCCAGAGATGGATGGTGCCAGCAGCAACAGGACCATGTCTTACAGTAGATGGAGTTACAACAGGTATCATCTATCTTGTTTTGGTTTGTTGGTTTGCCTTTTTTTTATTATTATTTTTTCCTTCCTGATACTGTAAAATTAGGAAGCTGTTTATATAAACTGAGACGGAGACCCCTCTTCAGGAAAGCATCAACCTTTACTGATGCTGCTTTTAGAGTCTGGAAGATACTTGAGGCACCCCGGCTCCTCAGTGGCTCAACCAGCGGCGTTTGCTGCTGTTTGGCAGGTGCTGGTCTGGAAACCAGGGTGGTAGTTTCACCCTGCTGTGGCAGGACCAGAGCTTGCTCCCAGCCCTGAGCAGTCCAGCACAAGGGTCTCCCGAGCTCTTTCCTCTGAGCAGGGCAACTGAGATGCAGTGATTGCCTGAGCAGTCACCTAGACTTCGGAAAGGTGGTTGCTAGTAACTACTGTTCAAAGCTGGCACCTAGATGGTTTCTATAAGTATAAAGTAAGGCTTGGGCAAGAAAGGGGCCAGGGAGCCAGGATGTGGCTAAAGAATGGTATTTTCAGGCAAAGGCTGTGAAGAACACCATGTACAGCCTGCGTACCACAGTGCAGAGGAGGCTGAATTAAGTGTCTCACTGAGACAGCTGAAATACACTGTGTTTCATATCAAGATACAACTAGTATGTGTATTTCTTCCTCTCCCAGGGAATGGAAAATTATTGTAGCATTAGTTTTGCTTTTAAGTGATTCACAGTTGTGATTGACAGATTCTTCGAGCCGGGATAAAAATAAAAGGTACAAACTTCATACTTTTTCTTTTCTTTTCCTTTTTGTCTGTGTAAATGTTACACCTGAAATGAAGCCAGATGCTAAGCAGTATCAGCATCTCACTGAATCACCACCACAAGCCACCACAATGTTCTGAACCTTTGGAAGGGGTTTTCAGTGCTTAAACAAGTATTCAGTGCTGCCCACATCGCCTGAGTGCGTGGGTTTCTGTGGTTTATATGTGCATCTAGAGAGTTTCACTCATTTTCAGTACGTTCATACTACCTCAGCAGAAAATACATACGGATGTATACAGCGGTGGCAATGGGAACGGTATCTTCTTTTTAAAAAGTGTCTATGTTTATGTATATGCAAAGCCGAGTTATACAACAAGCTGTGTTTTCATGCATATATTCTCCTACATGGGGGATGCTTTCCGTCTGATGCCGTGTCCTCAGAAACAGCAGCACTGAGAGCCTGTAGTGGTCAGGTCTGTCCCATGCAGCCCAAGTTTGCAGCAGTTATGATACCCTGACTTTACAGTAAACAATCCGGAAATTTCACAGAAACTGCTTTTGGGTGTTTTTCCACAAAAACATCGCTTTTTGATTTATCCTTTTGTATTGCTTGCAGGCTATTTCTCCAGTTTTTGGTCTTCCTTACCATGATGGAGAAGTCCCTGATTACTGTTTATTAGCCTTGTACCCAGGAGGTGTGCTGCACTTGTGTGTCTGTCCTGCATCTGGGGGGAGAACTGCAGTATTTCAGTGCTCAGGCTGTTTTTTTGGTGGCCAGTTTCCAAATTAGGAGATTTTTTCCTAGTAAATCCAAGTTCCATGCACCAATGCCTGCATACTATATGTATCTTTCAGTGCTGGGAGGCTGAGGAGTGAATTGCTGCTTTACTCAGTCTTTCCTTGTTGAAAAATGGTGCATAGCTGTTCTCGCACACCGAGTCCGTCTTCCCACAGCCCTCCTGTGTCCAGGCCTGCAATGGGAAAAGGCACCAACTCTTCTGTATCCAGAACCCTGGCTGGCATTTGCATTTGGAGCATGTTCACTGCCCCATCGTTATTCTCTCTGAGCAATGACAGAAAAAAGGTTAGGTTTCTGCCTGGGAGGAAAGGAAACAGGAGGTGCTTGTTCTGAGCATCTTCGAGCGTCTGCGGTGCGTGCTGAATCCTGGGAGCATGGGCTGTGTCCTGGGCACTGCTGCTGTGGGATGTGGGATGCCTTTCTGACCTAATGGCTCATGCGGAGCCCCCACAGGCTGAGACTGTCCTGTGTCTCCTTACGTGACGGCTGCCATTTGGAAAAGAATGTGAATATTCCTGTGAGGTTTCATGAAAGTTGCACACCAGTATAGTTGCTTGTAGCAGCTTTTCTGGTGAAATTAAAAAACATAATTAGTGTTCCTCAAGGAACACTTTTAACCTTGGGCAAGAAACACTGCTGCTCATAAAGGAGGCTTAACAGCACTTACCTTGTTAACAAGAGTCCTGTGAAACCAAGTGATAATGCTTGGGTTATTCTTCCTCATTAGTGGCCACAAAATGCCACAGCTGCTTTTGGGGTAACTGCTCTGTGGCAGTGCATTTCAGGCCAGGGCTCCTCCAAAACTGTCTAGCAGCAAAGCAGGCATAACTGATATTTTATGAAGTTAAAATATAATATTTACAGTTTCTAGCTTTGTTACTCATTAGTGCACAGCCTGCAGAAGTCACTGTGCTTTTTTGCTTGTCCCCTCTCCCTCTATTTCCCTAGAGGCAGAGGGGTTTAGGCACATACCTGTGTGCACACAGGTGTGGGGCAGCACTGTGAACAGCCAAGTGCTGTGAAAAAGCCGACAGATGCTCCTCTGGAAACATGCCCAGGTGTCTCCTCCTGGTGTTGGCCTCCATGAATCAGCAGTGTAGTCATAGAGAGACAGGGCCAATGGAGCAGGTGTTGCCTCCCATAAATGCAATTGCATCTATTATTTTTTAAAAATGCTCATCATCAATTAAAACAGATGAAGGGAATTAAACAGAGGTTTTGACCTCTGGACTCTGCAAGGTGCATGATGGTAGAAACCTGTGGAAAAGAGGGGAGTTGCTGTGTCTCTTCTAAATGGCCAAGCATGGCCTTGCAGATGAAAGCACCTGTGTGCAGCACATGGATATTTTTTCTAGTGAGTGGTTATCTGGCATTTGTTGTGTATCGCAGCATTTGGCCCTGTGATTGTGCTCTTTCCTTAGACTTGCTGTGCAGGATTTTTCTACAGAAAAACCATTGCTCATTCCTGCAATGAAGAGAAAGTCCAAACGCTGACTGCAAAAACCAAGGTAAGGGAGCCCCATGCAATGAGAAGAGACCATTCAACAAAGTTCACCTCAGCTGCTCTCCTAACCAAAGGAAAGCTTTTTTTTTTTTTTTTTTTCCCCCACAGAATCACAGAGTATGAGGAGTTGGAGGGGACCTCAAAAGCTCCC
>NW_010158689.1:52008-58132 GCF_000695765.1 Mesitornis unicolor | reverse complement strand
GGCCCAGCCCTAAACCACGACATCCTGGCATTTAATTTCTGGCAAGAATTTCAATGATGAAATACACATGGATGCTGTCACTTATCTGGACTGCTCTTTTCCTCTAAATAAAGCCATGTTCAGAATTACTTGATTGATGCTAGTTGTCTGGGGTCTTTTTAAGCCTTCACAGTGTATCACCTGATTGCTCCAGCCCCTTCGGTCTTGTTTCATGGATTGGCAAGAAAAAAAGTACCATACCTGTTTTACCAAATGTAACACTGGGAAAGAAGAATGCAACACAGTGTTGTAAGTGCCTTATCAAATGCCCTTGGTAACATTTTATTGAAAGTTTGTTTAAATTGAGAGATGTAATATGTAATTGAAGACTGTCTGCTTCAGATTTCTCTAGTAAAACACTACTTTGCATCCAGGTAGGAAACACAATGCAGAGGAACCAGTATTTCCCTCTGAGATGACCAGGGTTTAGACACTTGGGTTTCTACCTGTATATTTAGGAATGTGATTTTAAGCTTTAAAAATATCAGACTATTTCATCTGTTAGTACTGAATATGATTTGTGTTAGCAGGAGCATTTAGAGAATGATATATTTGAAAGCCAAGGAATTGTTGTCATTCTACTGAAGCAAAAGGCTTAGCTTTTCAGTAGGTATAAATTATTATTGTGATTATTACTAAAAACAATGATTATTATCAAAGATCTGTACCAAGGAATATTCAGCTGTTTTGCTAGCTTGGTCTTGTTTTCTGAAGAGGTAAATCTTATAGTAAAATTTGGACTTTGTCCAGTGGAGACCATTGATCCTACCTTGGCTGAATTTTAACCATGAAACAGATCACAGAAAGAGGTACCAAAGAGCATCATTTCTGAGAGATGAAAATACAATTCTCATTTTTGTAATATAAAGATACCATTTTAAATTGTATTTAAATATTGCAATGAGTTAATATCTGTGATTTTGATTCAGAAACTAGTTAGTGAAGGTTGCAACTAAGAAAATAGTCATATACTGTTGTTAAAACAAGAAGGTTCTGTCTCAGAAAGATTGGATTTAACATTTAAAGGTAAGAAGCTTGTCTCTGTGTACTGTAGGAGAGATTAAAATTTATCTCTTATAATGCAGCTCTTTTGTTTCTGCATGTTTATATTTTTACATGTTTAATGATATATAGTACAGTAGAGTTAAACTGGAATAGTATTTTATAACTGTTTTCTGTTGAACTACTTTGTTTCTAGCTGTGTTCTTCCCACCTTTCCAGTGCATTTATAAAGTTGTAATTGTAACCCCCTGCAGGTAGGTCAGTATCTTCAGTATCAAATTTAAAGCACAATTAGGATTTCCAAGGAAAGAAGGGAGACTTGGACAAGTATTCAGTATCTTCCACCCAGGAACTAGGAAATAAAAGCTTACTAAAGTCTGTTCTCTCACTCAGAACCAAAAAATAATCGCAGAACTTCCGTCAACTCTGTCAACTTAAGAGTAAGCAACTGGTACTTGTGCCAAAATGAGCAGACTATATAAAGATGAACAAATATATCCTGAAGTGTTTGTCTCTTTATTCTCCTGAACCCTTTAATCAGAAAGCTTTAGCTTTCCTTTAGCACTGAAGAAAGTCTAACAGCAGTGTGAACTCCTAACCTGTAAGAGGATGTCCACTGCTAGTATTTTTGTCAGGGTACAAATTATAGAATTGTCTAAAAATGTGTGTAATTTATTTGTTCTATACGAATAGGCACCATGCCAGGGTAGACAGTTTGCTTTCACAAATCCATTTTGCGGTGTTTTACATGAATTTGCTTCCTTTACTTTTGTCACAAACATTTAGGGGGAAAAATGAGGCCAGAATCTGTAATAGGGATTCCTGATAACTGCATGCTTTACACTTTGAGAATATTCTAGGAAATTGCTTATAAATTTGCTTGAGGCATTATAACACAAGTGCTTCAGTCTATGGCATTTGTTACTCCTACTTTAGGTTGCTGTCAGTTGCTTGTTTTTAAGCTTGACAAATAGGAAATGTGTTTTAAGTACAATGGGATTGCTATGGTTCTCGCTCCTGACTTTCTGGTCTGCTGATTAAATTCTGTAAATAAAACAGGTGTTAGAGTAATGGCTTTTACAAGTTAATTAATCTTCATTTTCAAAAGGATGAGCAACCATTAAGCTTAGGTTTATTATACGTATGTGTAAATTGAGATGTGATTTACTGTTCCAAAGACAAAGCCATTCTCTAAGGACAGGTCTTACCAGTAGATTGGCATTGTGGTACATGATACAAGCAAAATATAACCATTATTGTCTGGTCGAAAACATTTCCTTAAATATATGTACCTTCTGTGTTATGGCTTATTCAAGCAACTCTGCTGGGAATATCAGTCTGATCTCCACAATAATCTTGAAAATCCTCTTGATTTTATTTAGGTATGAAGTATTTCTATTGCAAAGCCAAAATCTTTCTCTGTACATATGTGAGAACTTGGAGAGATCTTATTTACAGTAAATTAAGAGCGAGTTTTTTGACATCATATAATATTAAAAGGGTAATATATCATTCTCACTCTCACTGAAGAACATACCTGTCTGTATATAACAGGCACCTTTTTGGAAGTATTAATCTTCTAGTTCCCATTTTTCAGATGAGATCAAATTCAAGTCTCTTGAGGAGTTGGGCACAAAAAGTGTGTTCTACAAAACACAGAAAGTGGAAAGCTGCAGATTTCTACATTTTCCTGACAGAATTCAGTAAGAATTTCACTTTAAGCAGGAAGTTGTCTTTTCTTTTTGTTGTGCACTCACACAGTAGTGAAGTCTATTTCACGTATGAGCTCTAATAGCCACACTGTTTTTATTTGATGTGGTTCAAATCTTTTACAAAGCCCAGACTGCTTTCTGGTTCTCATGACACCAAAATGTTAGGTCAGACTTTGGCCTGAATAGCTGTCTCCTTGCCAATTAACTGACACTCTTCATTCTTTTCATTTAGTGAGACAGTCACTTGAAGGGCATGTCTGGACTCGTTATTAAGACAGTGGCTGCACCATTAGCCACCCTGCTGGCAGTCCTACCTGATCACCGTAGTTGCACAGCGATAAACTTCTTTCCTGATGGGGCACAGTATTGAGGGTGCTGGTGTCTGCTATCAGACACACTATTTTGTAATACAGGCAAAATTTTCAGAAGCCCAGCAGAAAAGCTGACATTTCCTATCACCCCTGCTCTTTTGAACCAAGGAATGTTGGGAATGCACTACTTTACATCAAAGGGTCATGTCATTTTTACAGCACTAACAGAACACAGTAAGTATAATTTACCTTTAGAGAGTGAGCTATTTACTTGTCGTGGGTGGATTCTCCTGTCCTGAGGTATTAAATAATTTCCCATCTCAGGCAATGTCAAGATATTTTGGCTAAAGCACACCTTCTGTCACTGGCTCCTCAACAGACTTGGCTGTTCCGATTTCATTCTCCTTTCCTCTTTCCTCTGCACTCCTGGATTTATTTTGTGTGCTCTGTTTTGCCTAACTACATTTCTGTTTCCACAACTCCTCAGGCCTTTTGCCACAGACCAGATGTATACCCTATGTTGCCCTGTGTAAGTCTCACTTATGTCCGGCATCGTTCTGATGTATCAGTGCATTTTGATGATGTACAGTGGAGGGCTGTGGGGCTCATGTGAAAGTGGGCAACAGCCTGTCAGATCACATCTTGTAACCTGCCTCCTGCCCAAAGCTGAGTTGTGTCAGGGAAAGAAAGGGGTGAGGACTTAGGATACAGGCTGGATATATCTTGAAGGCGATATTGCCAGACTGTTTGTAGATGGGAGTGGTTGGGAGGTGCCAAGCAGTCAAGCTTGTGTTGGAATTGCAGAAGTGTAGAACATCATCTTCCCAGAGGCTGGAGAAGAAACTTTCATTATGTCAGTGACTCCTAGTGTTAAACCTCTTGTTAAACAAAACAGAGCTCTTACAATAAGCTCCATGCATTCTTCCTTTTTCTTATCCTTTTTTTTTCTTTATGCCTTTTTTTACTCCTTTTCAATACCTACATTTTCTCTGTTGACTTTTTTTCATTTGTCAAAAGATTTCTTTCCTTCTTCCTCAAATCTCTTTCTTGTTTCTACTTTTGATGTGGCTTCTCTCTGTGTTTCCCTTTCAACCCTCAGAGCTTACTTTAAGTCTCTTTGCTGTATTTGCTACGTGGAGGAACACTATTGAAAAATTAAAAGTAGATTGCTTGGGAATTTCTTATTTCTCCTTTTCCTCTAGAGGCCTGTTTGTCTTCCCTCCTATTTCTATGAAGTTTACC
Organism: Mesitornis unicolor; assembly: GCF_000695765.1. Taxonomy (NCBI): domain Eukaryota; kingdom Metazoa; phylum Chordata; class Aves; order Mesitornithiformes; family Mesitornithidae; genus Mesitornis; species Mesitornis unicolor. The sequence continues at coordinate 53,826 of NW_010158689.1, read as the reverse complement.
ATCCTCAAATGTTTCCTTCCTCTACTTCCAAATCATCTTACTCATCTTCCCTTCTCTTGCTGTGTCCTTCCACTTCATCTTCCCCTTCACTTACTGTTGCTTGATACTTAACTTCTCAAGTAGGGTGAGAATTTGTGGTAGCATTCAGACTACCACATTGTGGATAAATACCCTGAACTGTATCTCTGCTTTACTGACAAACACTAACTTTTCGCTTACATTTATACTGGCTTTTTGTTCCATTTTCTCTATTACACGCTCAGTAATAGGAGCTAGGTTGGCAGTATTAACTGTTACAGCCACACTGTAACCACAGCCTTGTTTAACCTATTACAGATCAGTTCTGTACGACATTGTAATTTAAATAGCGGCTGCTGGCAGCCTATCTCTGCTTGTCCTCCTATTATTACAACCACCAGTAGAGCTGTTCTGCTGGGAAATTTCAAGTGTAGACAAAGCTTTAATCAACAGTAATCTGATCCTTTAAAAATGCAACACCAATTCATTTATTTCTTATTTCACATATGAAATTTTAATAGGTACAATCACCCTTAAGGATGTTTCAAATATTAACATTACGCACAATTACAAAACAGAATCTTTTTTCTGTATGAAACTATCAGCATCTTTGAACCAAGTAAGTAGTTTTCTGTGCAGACATCAGGTTTACTATCAATCAGAAAATTATTAACAGCTGTGTTAGCCCTAATTAAGTGCAGAGCAATGGCAGACTTTTTAATTAAGTCTTATTTTCCTAAGAGGAGACTGGTGGGGTTTTTTTCCCTTCTCTTCCCCACTTCCATCCTTATCTACTGTGGAAAGCCTGCTTTAAAAATAACTGGGACACAAGATGAGGCCATTGACATGGGGCCAAGACACCAGCAAATATTTCCTTTAGAGAGTGGCTGTGTGACTATATTGACCATATTTTATTCCTTTGGCTTCGTAAAATAATTACTTTTTTTAAAAAAAAAACACTTTTCTGCAGTGTTTTCCATTCGGATTTCTTTTTTTCGTTCTCTTCCTGTCTGACTGTATTGTCAATGTCAGCAGAATTATTATTGTAATAAATGTTAGTGTATAAATTCATATGAGAGAAAGTGGAGATGCGTAACATCGTATGCACCAAAAGAAAAGTCCTTGATGCCTGAGTAGACCTCTGGGCGTGTACTAGAATGAAGGAAGTACTTCGCTGTTACGAGAAAGAATGGGCCTCACAGGTAAGTTGAAATTTGAAAGTCTCTGATTTTCTCAGTCCTGAGCAGTGCTCAGTGGTATATGTGTACTCCTGAAGGAGGGAGAGAACTCCTCTGAAAAATCTCTTAATTTTCACTTTCTACCTGGTACGATGTGAACTGGAGATCTTCTGTAGCCACAAACAATTGCTGGATTGTTACTTTGCTCAGAGGATGGGCAGTCCCATGGAAGAGGGCAAACTAATCTCTTGCTGCTCTTGACAGAGTATTGTCAAGCATGAATATTTTTATTTATCGTTACAGGTATAAAAATGCCTTTACCTGAGCTGTGTTTCATTTATATTTTAATCTGAGAGACAAGATGACTTGAGGCAAATCCTGACCTTGATGTGTTGACAATTTACACCAAGGACGCCAGTGAAATGCTGACAGTTTATGTGGGGTGAGGATCTGTCCCTTGCAGTTTAGACACAGAGTGGTGTCAGACAGTCTTGGATCACCCCATGAGGTGAATTTAAGGGTTTGCTTCTCAAACCAAACCTCCTGGGTTTGCTTTTGCACTTCTTAGGCAACAGACTGGTTTCCTTTGAGCAACGTGTTAAGCAGGAAGAACTTAATATGT
>NW_010158689.1:9027-51910 GCF_000695765.1 Mesitornis unicolor | reverse complement strand
GCAGGAATGGTCGTTTTCCAAGGGTTTACAGAGCACTTGTTGCAACCTGAGCTGGCTCGAGCCTAAGGCACTGATGTAATATAAGCACTGAGGTCAGTAAAATCACAGTAACGGTTGTGGTGGCCAGCAATAGCTTTAAAATGGTATGTCTCAATTATGGCAGTAAATCCAAGTCTGGATACAGCAGCTCGTCATTTACGGGCATGCAGTTATGTCCTAATTGTCTGTAATACATAGCATGATGGAAATTAAAAGGGCAACACTGTTCAACTTCTGCTTTGTGAAGCAAATTAGTTCTATTTTGCAGCTACACCTACTGTGCGGTTTCTGTGTTGTTTCCTGCACGGACTCTGGGTTTGTATATTTAGAAGTTTTTGTTTAGTAAACCATATGTGGTACACATGTTTATACGTTGTCTGGATATTAAAGCTTAATCCATATTTGAGTCTAGCATCAGCTTTGTTTCCAGGGAGAAAGCTACTGAGATAATGCCCAGGCATATTTTATAAAAGAATAGGGTTTTTAATAATGGTTATGGATCATTTTTATACTTAGAGTATCTTCAATACATTGGGCCTATACACTTCAGGAGTGTCCAAGTCTGATCACTTTTGTTCTCTTTAACAGAAAGCAGAATAAGCTCATGAATTTCTTCTGCTTCTGCTCCCTGTCTCTCATCCACTTATATTAGGTTCATATTCACAGTGTAAGAAACGTTAATGTCCTCTGAAGGTTAAATAAAAAAATGCCATTTTACTTCTTTTGATGGCAGATGATAGGTTAAGGTGAGATCCTTGACATCTGAACAGGATGCTCCAAGGTGCTCTCTGGTAAGAGCTCTACAACACCCAGCTTGGGCTACTCTCCTGTATCCAGTGAGGAGTTTTAGCTTTTGGAATGACTTTGCTTTTCTGTCCCAATTAAAGATACTAAGGAACACTACAAATGATGCAGCGTTTACCTGAATAACTACTGTTTTCTGCCAAAATTCAAATTTAGTGTGGAATTAAGGTTTAATTAAAATATGTGCTAAAAGAGAATTTATCTTTCGTGTTGATACCGTGAAGTGCAGCTTAGCTTATCATGTCTACGCTTATAATTTGTATGAAAAGCAGAAAAGTGTTGTGCAAACACTACTATATCCCAAGTCAGAGTCTGCAAATAAAAAATGGTGATTAAACAAAACAATTACTCCTTTCCCATAAGTAAATGGTTTGCAAATTATCTATAAAGATAGAGGATGGGGCAGTCATAATCTAAGTCTGTTGAAGAATGCATTTATGGAGTTGTCGGAGGCTTCTTAGCATTAACTAGTTTAGCATTAACTAATGTTTTGGAAAAGATGGTGCATCGCTACACACTGTGAAAGAAAAGAAGACTGTAAGGTAAAAGAGCAGGAAGAGAAAACAACAGCACAAGGATGACTGCTGTTATAGGTATCCAATAGGGAAACAAGACTGCACCTACATGGAAAGAGGAAAGTCAGCAAGAACATCTTTGAAAGAGATAAAAGGACTCTCATCTCCCTTTTCTCCCTTTATTTATTCAGTGAATTTCAGTGCTTGCAGAAAGCACCTGGTTGACAGCTCTGTACCTTGTAGTTCTTGGTTTATTCCCAGCAGGGTATACAGTACCGACATCTACAGCACCAGTTTCACATTTGCTCCTAATGGGTAATGTAGGGTATGCTTTTATTTTCAAGATGTGCTCAGTCAGGGGTCTGTCTGCCCACTTCTGCAGCGGTGTGGGTACAGGCTGGGGTGTCTGTCAGACTTGGAGTCTGGACTAAAATGCGGCAGCTAATGCTGCTACTGCCCCAGCCACTGTCCCCACCCTTTGGTGGATGTTGCCATCCCTGAGGCAGTGATGTCTCATCCACTCATGAATCAATTATTGAACTGTCGCATTTTTCAGCCTGGCCTATTAAATTAAACTGACATCAGTCTCATCTCACAAAGACATTAGATAATGATGAATTTCAGGTACTGTTAACCTGGTTTTGAATTGGCCAGCTAGAGACAGACAGATTCATTTTTCATTCCAGCTGCCAGAACCACTGTCACATCCTATCTTGCTGTTGCTGTTGCGGCTTGTTGATCAATGGGTGGCCTTCCCTCTAACTCCTGAGACAGGGCCATTTTGTGAGTAGAAAGGGACTGTAAGAAAGCCAGAAAGATCAAAACCTAGCATTTTTGGTCTTTGTTAGCACTGTGAGGAAGAGAGTGCATATGTAAACTTTGAGATCGGCTGGCTGGTTAAAAAAGCTTCACTGGAAGAAAAAGCCCAGTACTGCCTATACGGACTTAAAAAGGCACTGTGTGGAAGTAACACAATTCATGTTAGGGGAGCTTACATCAGTGGAAAAATGGAAAGGAAATATTCGATACTGCCAGCAGCATTGCTTTATAGCTACAGGTACCTGCAGTACGCCTACTGTCTCTAGGCCCTGCTTGCTCTTTGCTGTACTTCCATTCACTGGGTACACCTGCTAAGGAAACCGTGGAAATTTTTCTCCTGCAGCTTGTTAAAAAGTGGAAGGTCCTCAGACTGCTCTGACTGAGCTGAATCTGCACACATTGGGCTTTCTCTGTACTTGTTCCCTTCTTGGATTCTGGTTTTATTGCTAACTGAAATAAAACAAAAAGTTGTTCAAATGGAGGTTGACTGCTGCTACAGTTTATCCTGTTTTCTCTGCTCAGGACTTAGGGGGAATTGGTAAACATCTGTGTACTTCGTTTTGACTCCTGATGGCAAGATGGAGCCTGGGGAAACCTGTTACATACGGCCATGCATGGCCAGAAGGGCAGTGCCCTGGTTTGCAACGTGGGATTCTGACCTGTGCCTGTGCCCTGTAAAGCCTGTATTTGTGAGTACGTTCCTCTTTTTCAGTTTAAAAAAACCCAAATCAGCAAGGAAATCTGGGCAGATATTTCCTGCCTGCTGGAGCTGTGGGTTCATTACTATTAATAGAACTCTTAATTGACTACTCTAGGGCAGCTATAAAAATTGATTAGATGCATATGAGGAAACAAACATAGGTCAGGCTGTAGTGGTGCAATGATATGAATTTGATGACCTATTAGGACATTTTTGTGTCTAACAAAGGAATTTTTTTAATAAACATTAATCACTTAGCCCACATTCTGCCCTCTAGCACTTCACTCAGTCTAATGAATGTCTAATGAAAGTAAATATTTGGTATAGCAAAAGAATCCTGCTTTTTGAAATCTCATTCCTGTATATTTTCAAAAGGTTAGGTTACTTGACATGTAAAACATCTATGAATTTTAAGTGAGGCCAGATTAGTAAAGCCCTATAGTTGTTCTTTCATCTTAATGTGACCAAGAATGTCCTCTAGCTCACTCTATTTACTAAGAAATTAAAAAATACCAAATTGCACATCATCGCATGCCATATGTCTATTCTTCTCCTGGGCTGTGCTCTACAGCACTGTTAATTGACTTGCCTAAACCCTCTACTCCTGAGTTGTGACCACTCCTGATGAAACAATCAACAATGCTGCTGAGCAGAATAGGGAATGAAAAAACAAAGCACAACATTGAGCCATATTAAGACTAAAATAATTTCTGCAAAATGAAGATAAAATTGAAGTACTGACTTATAACCTATGCTTTCAAAGGTAGAATCTTCAGTTTTGGATGCTCACTTAAAAGGCTGGGTTTTCAGGCTCTGCATTGCCTGAAAGTCAGATGCTTTTTAAAGGCACTTTACATTGGGGAAACAAAATCATTAGCGTGTAGAAAATGTGGACTGTTATACACATTTGTTTCTGTTTTAGTAGACTTTGAATAAGGCACACAAAATTTAAAGAAACCTCATGAGCTGTTAAATAATGACCATATATTCTTCTGTTGGGCAAATGAGTTATTTAATAAATATACATAATAGGTAAATTGGGTTAGATTACACTGACCAGAAAAAATAGGGACCATAAGCTTGCAGTACATTAATGAACTTACTTTTTACCTTTTCACTCTGGTCTTCAGATAGCCAGTGACAGGACAAGGGGCAATGGTCCCAAGCTGGATCACAGGAGGTTCAAGCTGAAGATGAGGACAAACTTTGTCAGTGTGAGGGTGCCAGAGCATGGCCCAGGCTGCCCAGAGAGGTTGTGGAGTCTCCTTCTCTGCAGACATTCAAAACCCGCCTGGCCGTGTTCCTGTGTGACTGCTCTGGTGATCCTGCTCTGGCAGGGGTTGGACTGGGGGAGCTTTCCAGGTCCCTTCCAACTCCTGATATTCTGTGATTCAGAGAACCTACATTCAATCACAAGCTTTGTCTTTGATGCTAAGGCATAGTATTTAGATAAGGCTGCATTACCCTGGCTTCACCTCCCATAGCACAGCACAGTGAAATGCTAAGGAAGGCACCCCAGCGCAGGAGGCAGCTGAAGCCAGTTTTCCCCACAGCTCGCTGGTGGTGCTGCGAGCTGCCCTGGTTGGGCTGGGCTCCTTGCCCAGCACATAAAGAGGTGTTCATGGGCTCCCATGTTCCTTGGGGGAGCCAAGTCATCATCTTCAGGCCTTCCCTTTGGCTGGGCTCAACCAGCAGGGCTTGGCATGGCTATGGGAAGGAGAGGAACTCGCCTACTCATCTTTAGAACCTTTCATGTGCACATAACTCCTGCTGCCATAGCACCTGGGAGCACCTTCCACGCGTGCTTGTAAGGGCTAACGAACAAAACAGGGAGGGAAATAGAAATGCGACCAACTCTCAACTCTTAGCAAAAGTTTTGCTTTCTTTTTATCTTAGGTAATGTGATTAGGCCTGCAATTTCCTTTTTACATAGATTTAAAAAAAACCCAACAACCAAAACCACAAAATATTGAGTCTTGTGGATGCAGAGAAAATCCTGCAAGAAACTCAGAAATGAAAAAGGAAATATAATGACTATGATTTCATTATCATTAATAGTCTGATCTTTTCTCCAGCAGTTTCATCATTTTTGACCCCTCAAAGCTGGCAGTGCACTAAAATAGAGCACAATTACGGCAGGCTTATTCCAGATTTCCTTCATACTATTATTTATTCAGCGATAATACAAAATAGCTATGAAGTTAGAATTTTAATAGCACTTTTTTCTAGGTATGGTCAATCTATCTTTTTAGTATGACAAGTTATTTTAAACTACTTAGTATTCAGGATATTTGCAGTTGCAATGAACAAGTTCATTTAAACACCAAATCAATCAGTATTTTCACTAGAGAGAATTTTTTAAGTACCAATTAAGAATGAAAAAGTGATCTACATCCTCTAATACAATATTAATGTGCTGAGAGGGGTGATCCCAACTGCATGAGAAAAAATGCAGCTGTGCATATGCTTGTCTTAAGAAAGGGTTTTTTTCTGTCACTTAGAATAATTTAATGAATAAAAAGTGGTTCTTTTATTACTACTAATGAACGGAAATCCCATCAAATTGCAAGGCATCAACACACGACATTGCTCTTAAACTAAAAGCACAGTAAATTATCCCAATGATAATGGAGGCTATGAGTACTTTGTGCAATGGATGGACTGTACTTGTCTTGCTGTGGTACAGTTACCGTTCAGCACTGCATAGATCACAGTTCTTCTTAATTCTATTATCCTCTGTTGAAATATCAACCTATCTACTCATAATGAGACAGTTAAAAAAAATTACAGAGGCACGGGAGAAATCACGTCCTTTAGGTCAATCAGGACGGGCAATGATCTGCTGAGGGGAGCAGTGGCAGTCCTGCTGATGAAGTAACTTAGATCTGTGCTGAGCGATTGGACACGTAACGGTGGGAAGGACCTTACCCTGGTGCTGTGGTTTAGTGGTCACATCCAGTTTGGATTTCGTTTAAGTAAGGGGAGTGGCACATGAACCGGCCTTGGGGAAGAGAAGCCAAGTTCTTTACAGGCACAAGCCTTGGATGGGGATACCCTGTTTTGGTGGGGATTAGGTTGCATGGAAAAAGGATTTTACAATTCTCTGACAATTAGAGGGCCAGGTCATTTACTGAAAATTAAGAAACCAGTGCTTTAATCAAAAGAGGTTTTATCATCTTGACTTAGAGAGCTTTGTTTCAGCTTAACATCTGCTTGGTTCTTTAGTGGTTGATCTGCTGAGGATGCTGCTGAACAACAGGGTGACAACCTCACTCTATCAAAATGACATAAAGCACATTTTCTTTTAAGTTGTGTTTGAACTTGTCTTACCATAAAGGCATTTGCAGAGCACAGGTACCTTGGGGAACATCTGAAAATGCAAAAAGAAAAAAAAGAAGGAAAAAAAAAAAGAAGAAAAAAAAAAGAAGCACCTGAAGTTGAATTGTTGAACTAAAGATTGTCTGGGTTCTCCAAGGATTTCATTAGTGACTTTCCTGTGAAACAGCTTCAGAAGCCTATTTACAACAATTTTGGTTTTCTTATTCTAGTGACTTTCTAACATTAATTTGTATAAATGCTTTTTTTTGTTCTGTGATATTTCTGTAAGTGTTATCTAAACGTGCAGTTTAAAGGGTTGTTGGTTTAACTATTTTAAGACTAAATTTATGAAACAGGTTTTTTGGGGGACAGCCATAGATATGTAATCTCATTGAGTATCTGGGAAAAAAAAAGTATTTATTATTCATAAATACAGGAATTTGTGCATATAAAACTAGAGCCAGTGAAGTTAGCTTGATTTACACAAGTTGGAAATCAATGCAGCTTGTTCTTAAAACACTTGTTTTTCAGTTTTAGCATGGAGAGTCTGTAAGTAAAACAGTAGAGCTTCTGCTCCCTTGCCGGGTTATAAATAGTTTATAAATTAGGCATTTAGTATGCATTTTTAAATAAATCATCACTCGTCCTGAAATTCAGGATGCTTTGATCTGTGAATGTTTTTGCATCACACCTTTACAATGACTCCACTGCTAATACCAAACTGCATGGAGGGCTTTTCATAAGACTATTACAAGTTTTTGCTGTTTGGTCAGCAGCAGCCTTCGCTATTTGCCACATCAGTCTTTCTCTGTGCTGGAGATACCACAAAACCAGGCTCAAAGTTACCATAAACAGGATGAAAACACCTTTGTAGGATACTGCCATGATAATTCCAGTGTCGCAAAGTAAAGCTACCTATAAAAGATCTCTTCTAAAGCGAATAGGTAATGTAGTAATTGGGGAAGTGAGTGGAGCCATGAGGGAAAATATTTGTACCAGATTACTTCTTTCCAGCACTGCGGATGTTACACTAAAGAGCTAATGTGTAAGTTAATGCTGCCTGAGGCAGGATTAACTTCTAATGTGTAGGGATTGAAGATTGCTAATGGCCTAGCTAGCATGAAAACCAGCTTGTGTGGGAAGGTGACTTACTGTACATGCATGAGTTATCTGGCCATTTCTAGCTTTGTTATGCTGAGCACTTGCTACCGAATTCTCGCCGTCTGTCCAACTCCTGAGCAGGCACAAGGTCTGTCACAGGACCAGCCAGATCCAGGGCAGGACAGAGCTGTGCCGTTGGTGATGAGGCAAAATCAACATGTATGACTGACTGCCTTCCTGATCTCTCTCTCCTAGAGTTGCTGGTGCTGGCACAAAAAAAACTTGTGGTAGTTTGCTGGACCACACCTACAGCTCTTGTTAGACAGTGAATCCCAATGAAAATGGCAAAGATTTGCACTGACTTCTGTTTAGGAGATCCATTTTGTTGTGCTGTGGCTTTTCAGTGTGAGAGAAGATGTGTCCTTGTGTTGATAGAGGGCATCTCTAGAGCCAGAAGTGTGCCCAGGTGGCCAAGAAGGCCAATAACATCCTGGCTTGTATCAGAAATAGTGTGGCCAGCAGGGCTAGGAAAGTGATTGTGTCCCTGTACTCAGCACTGGTGAGGCCTTACCTCGAGTACTGTGTTCAGTTTTGGGCCCTCCACTACAGGAAGGACATTGAGGTGCTGAAGCATGTCCAGAGAAGGACAAAGAAGCTGGTGAAGGGTCTGGAGCACAAGTCTTAGGAGGAGCAGCTGAGGGAGTTGGGACTGTTTAGCTTAGAGAAGAGGAGGCTGAGGGGAGACCTTACTGCTCTCTACAACTACCTGAAAGGAGGTTGTAGAGAGGTGGGTGGTGGTCTCTTCTTCCATGTAGCTAGTGATGGAACAAGAGGTAATGGCTTCAGGTTGTGCCAGGGGAGGTTTAGATTGTATATTAGGAAAAATTTCTTTGCTGAAAGAGTAGTCAGGCACTGGAACAAGCTGCCCATGGGGGTGGTTGAGTCACCATCCCTGGAGGTGTTCAAGAAGCGTGTGGATATGGCACTCCAGGACATGGTTAGTGGGCATGGTGGTGTTGATGGTTGGACTCAATGATCTTAGAGGTCTTTTCCAACCTTAATGATTCTGTGATTCTATGATCTCTCAGGGTGGTAAATGTCATGATGAATGGAAATAAAAGGATGCCTTCTTCCAGGCCTGGCCCCGGCTCTCAATCCTCTCCTCTGCTGTGATGGGGTGGCTGGAGTCTCTCTGGTGAACCCCAAGTACTGGGTGGAGGCAGATTCCCACGGAAGCCTGTTCTCCTGTGCCTCTCTCCAGTTTAGGTGTGAGGAAATGGACATGCAGCATTGCTCCACATAAGCAGTGAGGATGACAATTCTCTGGGAACACTTGCCATGGTGTTTTGTATTGCTCATTGGATGCTGCCTCTGTAGGAATTTAGTCTTGTTTGTATTTCTTCTCCAAATGTGCTTCTGGGCTCTTATTCTGCTCCTAGTTTCTTCTCTGGAAAACCACTCCAGCATGCTTAGCTATGCATAGGGCATTACCTCTTCAGCTCCTGGCTGCTTTCTCACCTAAACTGTTTTGCTTCTCCTCGTGTGCAGGCAGAGCATCTGTACGTATCCCAGCTGTGTGAATGACAGCGTCCACGCTTCTTTTTAGCAGGAGTTTCTGTTGATTTGTGTCTCTGTGTTGGCAGTTAATCCACTTCCTTATTAAAGTGCATGCTGTTTTAATATTGCTATATAACTACCCTCTTAGGATAGAATGGAATCTCACAGAAAAAAAAATAAAATTTAAAGCAAGTGATTGGGTAAAACAAATGTCCTTTCCTCCTTTTCATAAAATGTGTTACTTGTGGGTCAAAACATGCAGTCTGACTCCTCCTGATGGAGAAAGTGCTAGTATAGACCCAGCAGTGTTGCATTATTTGTTTTTTTTCCCTAAAAAATATTTTTTTTCAAATAAGACCTCAACATTTGTGCTTAAAAATAGTATTTCAAATGTAATATCTTTTTCTCTGTCTTTTTTATGTGAGTATACTGTCACTCAGCTGTTGCAGTGGCAACAAGACTTATCAGTATCTGTCAGCGGGCCTAAAGATACCTTTTTGGTTGCCTACAGAAATTTCTGCCTGCTGTGCAGCTTTCGGGTTAAATGCAGAACATGGAATATTTCTCTAGTACCTGTGTGCACAATGACTGTGTGAGGAAGCAGAGGGGATAAGTGGTGATAGTGAGAAACTGAGAAATTCCTTTAGCAGTATCAGGCCGTGTTGTCCTCCCAGTGAACATGGATAACTCAAATTAACACTAATGGGTGTTATGCACAAGGGAAAGGATGATCTATCCCATTGCCTGCACTGGGAAGTACAATTTAAAGCTTTCCTGAGGCACCTTTAAATTAGATTTCTTGGAGTGTCCGTATTTGAGTTTTCTCACATGCAGAACTCCACAACTCAACAGGGCTTGCTGTACACAGATCGATGGTAGGGGGTGTCTCCTCTGTTGTATCTTTTCAAGAAATGTAATATAGACAGAGGTATGTTGCTCTTATTGGTATGATATACAGATGCTTGCCTGTGTACGTGGCACTGATTCACTTCAAGGCAAGCACTTTCAGGTTATACGAATGCCAAAGCACTGGAAAAATAAGTCCACTAAAAATCTGATAAGGAGTCTAATTTCTTTCAATCCAGAAGAGCCTATTCTGTAACCCTTATTGCTGACAGGAGTTGAAGGAGAATGGATTGGTCAGATCAGCTGTAAAGACTGAATGCTTAAATGGCCAGCAAGGACATACAGATTTGCTGTGATAAGAATTATACAAACCAAAACAAAATGTTTGAGTGGCAAAGGGACATACCCAGAAAAAGGGAGATTCTGTAATGGCTACATTGGGACTTTTAGCATCTTCCTTGAAAGCATCTGGTATTAGCTGTGGTCAGTAATTACAATGTGGCTTTCAGATGACCTCTGAAGTTGACCAGTTCCTGTGTTCTGGTTTTATCCAATAGGGATCAAATAGTTGGATGCTTTTAGCTCTGTTGACTTGTGTTATCATGGTTACACAATGATTGGCCTGACCCCCTGCATCTTGCTTGTTAAATGAAGTAAGCAGTGTGTGAATTGTTCTGTTGAAACCAGGTCCTAAATGAAGGTGAGGAGAAATAATGTTGGAATAACATCCTCATATGAAGCTGGTGTCTGCAATGCCAAACTGCCATTTTTATGGTCTTACTTTATTTCTTTTTCCTTTTTTAGAGACAAGGGAAAATTTTGAAAGGATATATTTTTCTTAAACAGCTTTTTGAAACCAGTGGGGGTTAATTAAAAACTAAATATGGAATCTACAAACACCCAGAAATTATTTACACTTTTGTTAATTTCTTCTTTAATATTCATAACTGTTTTCTGTTAATTAAGAAGAGAGGGAGAACATGAAGAAAGGCTCACAACAAAAGCAGTCTGCATACAGATAAGGGCTTGAGTTCTCAAAGAGTTGGACTAAGTGCACACTGTCTGCACTGAGTGAAGAATTTATATGCAGTGAATGTGTATTGCAGCTGAAAAATTGGGTAGACTTATGCTTAAATCTGACTACATCAGCATTTGGTATGATCCTCTTACCACCATAGTTGCCACTTCCCTGGTTTCTGGCGTTAGACATTCTTCAATCCTGAAGCAGTCTAATTAGCACTTAGAAAGTGTGGCTTGTAGTTGGGAAATATTTCTAGCTTTTGAAGTAGTACTATATAAAGCATTGGTAGGAAACAGGGCTGCATAGCTTAGAATAGGATGCTGCATTTTCTTTATACTGAAGAAGTCATGAGCCTGCTGCTAATCCTTTCAGGCATTATCTGAGCAGCATCTAGAGGCTGTGGTTGAGATCAGGATTTCACCATGCACAGAATTTCACATGAATATATAGAGAGCCAATTTCCTGATGCCACGCAGCAGACGCAGGCGCTGTTACCTCTCTGTGTGAATGGCAAGTTGCTTCCTTTTCTCATATGCAGAGGTATTTGCAGACTCTACCACATCTAGGACCTTTACCAGCTTTGTACTTCTCAGTTTCTAGTAACACTTGTTTAGTTTGATTCCTACAATGTATTTACCTTCAGTCTCAAAACAAGCCTCTACTGTAAAACTCTTACTTGAGTTGTTTTGAATACTGGCCTATTTATGAATTAGGCTGCTATCTCTAATCAATTTTACACCACTGCATGCAATTTGTCATCTCTGTAGGACCTGGTTGATCTAAGTAATGTACTTTACAACAGACTTATAAATAAAAGTCCTGCATTGCCCAATAAGATTAGGGAACCCTGTGTGACCTGTGAATAGCACAGCAAAGCTGCTCAATAAATGCTTGGAAACAGGAGGGTTCCATGAATGTTAGTCCATCAGCTTGGTATGGCCCAGCTTACTTTCATTTCCAAACAGACAGGAAAAATGATACTGATTTTTGTAGGAGGTCATTTGATACCTGGCTCTTTATTCCCTTCAAACCTGTTTGAACACCTAGTCTTAAATAATTGTGTAATAGTCTGCTTAAAATGTTCAACTCAGTCAAAAAAAGATGCAGGAACAATTCTGTACAGAGCTGGTGACCAAATCGCATGCTCATGAACAGCACATGACTGAGAGAAACGGTTCATTTTCAGAGTCTGGTAATGGGAAATATCATGAAGAATAAATTGCTTCCAGAAAAGTAAGACTAAACTAGCTTGAAGAAAAACCACTGCATTGCCCTCTTTCGCTATACTCCCAACCTCCTGTAGTAGTAAATAATACATTTCATAACGCATTGAATGCTTTATAATATCTATCGACCTAAATGCAAAGTGAATTGAGACTGCATTTTGTGTCCATCAGCAGAAGTAACAGTAAGATAAACAGTGCCTCTTGGCCAGTCAACAGACTTGCTGCTGGATCATGCTTGGAAAAGACCCTTTCTCTTACATTTCTATAAAATGTAGAGCACAATATGCTATTGGCATGTGTAATACAAAGGGATGACGAGGTGAGATGAAGTACCTGGTGCAACATGCTTAGTGAAAGGCAACCTAATTTCATTCCCTTCCCCTTTTCTTCACCTCTGTATCTCAGCGGGCACAGTTTGAAAGACTGCGATTGTGAAAATAGATGGCTAGTATCCAGATGAGGCATGTGAGAGGAGAAGACTAGAGATAATTAGCACGAGCCAGGATCATTAAAGTTTACGCACCAGGATAATCCAAAGAAAAATGATCTCTTGAAATAATTAATGCGATGTTCTAGCTTCGTTAATCATAAAAACTCGCCTTTGTGCCTGCACACCATTGGGGTTCGTTGATGTAGAAGTTTTAAGTTGAACTCAGTGCCCGTGTTGATTCTCAGTACAGAGATGAGGCTGTTGAAAGACTGTTTGACCTTAGCTAAGGGTAGATTTAATTTAGGATACTGAATATCTCTGTGTCTGATCTGTTCCACAAGTGGAAAACAGGAAAAAAATTAGGCTTTTATGAAGTCCTCTATGTCAAATAGCCTGCATGATTGGGATTCCTACGCTGATTCCTACACTGTCTTGCAGTGCTACCAAGACAGTCCCATTTTCAGGTCTGAGACTTCACCTTCCTTAGCATCATGGCAATCCATGGGTGGAGAATTGGGAACGGAGCAGAGGGAAGAAATGGAATTAAAAGAGAATCTGAATTCCTCTGTACTCCAAGGAGGATGTTGCACACTCTGAGCCTCATAAGGCTCATTGCATTCAAGATTTTAAGCTGTGACAATAAGGTTAAAGTTGGAAAAAAATATTTTAGCAAAGATTTATGGAAGAAATGCAGCATATATGGGACTCTGGAGATTAGAAGCAGACTTGACAATGAACACAAAATCACTGCAACCTGAACACAAGCTGGAGACCTGGGTTAGAGATGAGTGAGCTGTATGTACAAATACATGTCTGTGATCTTTTTGATATGAAAAAGATCACAAATTATGTCAGAGAATACAGGGTCAACAGTAGCAAGAATACCTCGAGGGAGACAGGAGTTACAGTAATATTAGAAGAGAGCTGGTAATGGGGCAACAGCAGATTTTTTTTCCCCCCCCTTAGGGACAATGATGGAACAGTAATTACTGAGAAAGCCAGCAACCTGCAGAGTGTAGGAGTGTCTTGCTTGTAGCTAGAAATACTGAGATCTGGCATATACAGGAATCAAAATTTGATCGCTGAACAATTGAATCTGCTGATGGTGGACAGGTAAGAAGGCAGATGGGGGCGAGGAAGGGGGAGGAGGAAATGAACACTGTAATATAGTTCCTTCCTTAAAGATCTAAAATGTGCCAGTTATGTCCCTTCAAAGGCTCATCTGTTAAGAAAATTGCATCTCTCTAACCCAAATTTTATCTAAAATGAAAATGAACAGTCCAGGTATAAATAGATGCAGTTGGATCAGTCCACTGTGTCACTCAAATAAAGCAGTGTGCCTGTGCTCTTTGATCTTCGCTGTTCTTCTCCCACCTCCTTTACAACAATGTTGTGCTGGTTTAATCAGTGATCTCTAACCCTTGATGCTGGAATTGCAGACAGAATTTGCATGGATTGTTGGTGTGTAGGTGGTGTGGGTTAACTCCGCTATAAGTAATAAACTGCAATGTAAAAGGAATAGCCAAATATTGTTTGGAGTGACAGAGATTTAAGATTCTTGAAGCCCAACATGAGAAAAGGAAATGAGATCTGGGGACTGCTCAGACGCTGCTAAAAATCAGCCCTCTCTACACTGTCCCGAAGAAGTCACTTAAACTAGATTAGGCATCAGTAATCTCATCTGCAAATGTGGGCTGGCTTGTTCTAAAATTTCTGTCTCCCAGCAAGACAGTTACAAATGAATGCCTGAGAAAAGTTTTCCAGTGTGTTGCAGGTGTTTTCTTTCATAATTATTTCTGTGGCTGGAACTTACTGATGCTTGTCTCTGTCCTTGCCAACACTTCTGTTTTCCTTACAGAAGTAAACATCGTTTCTTTGGGGATCTTATTTTGTTATTATCTCTGCCAATGAACTCCAGAGCGATCTGCAGCAGCAGAGGAAAAGCAAACCTAAAGTCAGATTTCACTGGGAAATTGCCCATTTCCTCTTGTCCCACAGGTGTCCCTGGAGCTGCTCTATGCCAGTATCACTTGCTCTGTTCCTTTTGAAAAGATCTTCAAATAGCTGCCTTTCTGCTTTATGCTAATGGAGTCCTATGTGACTTTCATAAGTTGTTATACTGTATTTATGTGTAAGCATGGAACATCCTTCTCTTTGAATAAGAGATGAAACATGTGGCAATGAAAAGGCAATTGAAAACAAAATCCTACACAGCTGAATAAATACTATCCTTTGCATATTAATGAAGATCTGATGGGATCAGCAGAAGATAAAGCAGTGGAAGAGAAGTGTTCCAGTGTGTCTGTCCAGCCACCATGAGAATCTCAGAGGAGAAGGCAGTTAAATGCATTTACTGTTGATCAGAGTTTAAATGCCACAGATGTAAAAAATCACAGCTGCTGGGGTTTTTTTGTTTGTTTGTTTGTCTTTTTAAAGAGAAATAGAGCAACTGATACTGCTTTTCATTTTTTAGCTATGGACAGAAACAATTTAACATCCACATTCATCACTCGAGAGACCACTGCCTACTTGTGCATGTAGTTGAAATCTACCAACATAATAAAGCTTTTCTGTTTCTAAGTGTTAAAATGTTAAGTATTGTGTAGCTTTGAAATGTTAAGTATTGTGTGCTTTTCAACTGAGATCTTTTAAGATGTAAAATTAACTGCATATCAGTATTTAATGCATGAAACCCTGATTTACTGTCCTGAGAACTAATTTTGCCTTGCTGCAGATGTAAACATGCTTTCAATTAATGTGCTTCTGGGCCTGATTCAGAGATGGGAGAGTCTGCAGGTCTTTCCAATTACTTTTACAGGTTTCAGATGAAGTCTTTAATTAATGCATCACTGAGTGCTCAAACTCATTTAAAAAATCCTTATTTCTAGATATAAAGCAGCTCTTTCAAAATGTCATTGTACTTTAAAGCTGTTCTGCTCTCTTGGATGAGAAGTTATTTACACTTGTGTGAATACATCTGATATATTCCTCCTTTCCTCACACCATAATATGCCTACAGTATGTGTTTTGATATATTATGTGTATCTTTGAATACATAATATATTACCAGATGGTATGTGATTAGCAGGGTACACTAAAGTAGAAAGATGTCTTCTGCCCTGGGTACATGTACACAGTCTGGTAGTGTACATATTTAAAGTGAATATTTCAGGGTATATTTTTAGGAGAGAAAAATAATCTGTTGATACATGCAAAAAGTTCTGCGTATGCAGTAAATGAGCTACCCAGGAAAGTTTCATATCTAACATGATACTTGAAGTATTGGAAAACTACCTCTGGCTCATGAGCTTAGCCTGGTGAAATTTTGACTGAGAAGACTCATTGTTCAGATGCCGCTGGCACGTGTTCAATTCTAGTAACTTCATAGTTCCGATTTGGAATGTGGAATAGCCAATGTCCATAGGACTTTTTCAGGTCTCAGCTGTTCTGAATTTGTAGAGGAGCAAAAAAAAAACATAAAAAAAAGACAGTTTCAGACTGGTTACTGCTTGCTTGGGTGGGAGCATGCGAAAGCCATTGTTTTCTCAAAACAAGTATGCAAAATGCCAGCTTTGGGCTTGTAAAAAAAGCTCCACTGTCAAGGAAAACTTATGGATGTGTTTCAGATTCCTGAAAATTCAACATTTAAGTCAAAAGCATTGATGCAGCCTTGCTTGAAATAATGTAATTTGCTGTTATAATTAAGGCTAGTGTTGTGCAGAGACCTGAAGTTATGGCCACCTGTTCCTAGCATAGATTTTAGTCATCAGAAATGGAATGCCATGGGCCAAACTTTCAGCTCTTAGTAATAAAAATTACACAGTGAGGAGAAATTATAGACATTCCAGAAGTGTACTGTTTATGGGTCGATTCAACTCTGGAGGTACCTTTAAGTTGGTAACTGACAGAAAATTTGTGTAAGAGCCTTAGCTCACATAAATCGATAAGGCTTCCTTGATTGTAATGGGCTAATGCCAATTTACACCACCTGAAGAGCTATTACCTAGATTTACAGTGTAAATATAATTACTGTGACATAGATTTGCTTTGGTTCAGTGAGCCGGCAACCATCAAGGTTTACAGTATCGTGTCTTTTTGCTCTTGCTTCTAGAGGGTGGCTGGAGTTAGAACCTAGACCACAGTTTCTCTCCCAGTGTGCTGTTTTGACAGTATTAGCATATAAAGCAGAGATCATCGCAGAGTGCGGGGCTCATTCCTATAGGCCCTGTGAGCGTGGCAGGGAAGGTCCATTTCAGTGTGGTGGTTGGCACAGCAGGGATCCGAGCAGGAATCCGCTGACTCAGCAGTACCTGCAGGAGACTCGGTGCTTTTCTGTGGTGGCTGCTGTAAGTGGTTGCAATTAGTTTTTGACATTAACAGCCTACCCTGCATCAGGCCGACTGGGAGAGCAGGGCAACTTGCTAGATATGATGGTTTTCCTGGGCTCTGGCAGCAGACTGAGTGAGACAGCAGGGTATTGATTTAAAGATGTGAGGCTAGCTTTGCAATGAGATGGGCTAGAAACGTTTTTGAAACTAAATGTTAAATTGCTGAAGAACACAGCAAACTCTCTGAATAGATGTGAGGAAATATCCAAGCTCAGGTGGTTCATTCAGACCTGTAAACTATGAAGAGTGGAGGATGGTTACTGCAGTAGAAACAGAGAAGGCACAAGTATCACCTTGACTTTTTTTCATTACGTTATGGATTGTGTAAGTTGAAAGACATTTCATGTCTTTGGCCACAAGCCTTCGTAGACCTCAAAGTATAATGCCACCACAGGTCTCTCTTTGCCTGGTTGCAGGCTGTCTTTTAATTTTCCTTACTTTTCCCCTTCTCCATTCATGCTGTGATGCCCCTGCTGACAGCTAGTATCAGGAAAAGAATCAATAAAGAATTATTAATAATAATTAAAGCATGGACAACCCATTATACTGAGCGGGCTTAGTCCCTCCAAGTACAGACTCTGCACTCAGTTTTTACAAGTGCCGCTGAGGAGACTCGGCGCAACTTCAGTGATGTCTGGATGTAACTGAGAGCAGGATGCGGCCCCTGGCCCTAGGAGCTCTTCTCTTAAATTATCGTTAAAAGCAGGAAATCATGACTTGTGGTTCTAAGTGGTTGAAATGCCATGTAACTCAGGGAAAATTGTGAGGGGAGGAAAAGGGCTGAAGTGAGTCAGTGAGCAAGCTTTTTGTGCTTGGAAAAGAGAGAAACCTGTTTTCAAGTGCTCTTTATGTCACAAATAGGAGTGCAATAGTTTCAACACTAGCATCTAGCAGTCATTTTCCACAGTATAAATGCACCACAACTTAGCATGATTTCTATGCTCCTAGGAGGCTGTAGACTTAAATAACAAGGGTGCTCCAGGTCACAGCCGAGATGCAATTAACCCTGAGTTTGAAGAAATACCCTCCCACCTGCAGGAAGGAGTCTCATTTTGTATAGCTTTCCATTAGTTTTCCTGTGGGAATGACACAATATTGGCAGCCTTTCTGGAACTAATATGACAGTGCTAGCCAGGGAGCTACAGGTCCTTAACACCTCTGTGGGGTCATTAGGGGGTTCTGTGGGTGTTCAGTCGGGCTCTGACTAACTTATGGCTATCGGGATTTTTTTTTGTCCTTCTGCAATTGAGGTAATTCCATGTGGCAACAGAAATGTCCTGCCTGTATTTTAGCAAGGGGTGCATTTCTGTGCACCTGAGCTGTGATTTTTGTTGCTTGTTAATGCCTTGTTCTCCCTCGAGTGCCATGTAAAGCTAATAATGGTTGTGTTTTCAGTTGCCCCAAAATATTCAGGTGTGTTTGAAATTCCACAAAGCAAATTTATTTGTATGTGAGGAATAACCTGATAGATAAACCATTGAGCAGGAACACTTATTAGAATCTGATCAAAGTCACACAGCTAGTGTTGCCAGGAAAGCTTTAAGAACTTGAAAATGATCATTTATGGTGCAAAACAATGTAACTGGTTCCTTTTTTTTTTTAATTTTACTGTATAATTTTCACCTATCTGCAATGTGATGTATGTCAGAAAACCATTTGTCAGCTCCCTGCATTCTCTGAATTCCTTTGCCTCTTCCTTAGGGTTTGGTTGTGTATTGTCTCTGCTACTGAATTTTTAGGTAAACTGGTACATCAAAACTCTAATGCTTGTTACTACTTAATTACTTTAAATGTTCTTTTGTCTTTTTTTTAGTTTTGCATAATTCTCACTTCGCTGCAAACCCACTTCTGCAGAGGGAGACACAGGACAAATATGAAACAAAACAGCAAAAATCATTATGAAAGCAAATTAGTTTAGGACAGAACACTTCAGTGAAATTTAGAAGATGTCCTTTAAGTCTTAGGAAGCGTGGATGCTTCCAGCATGAGATAATCCCAGAGAGGACCATGTTCATCTGGAAAATGGGTTTATGATGACTAATGGTTCCTCTTACAGCTACTCCTGCAAATTTTCCTGTCTTGGACATGGAACATGAAAAGCCACTGGCTAAAGGAAAAGGCTGACTTCAGCTGGCACTTGTGAAATCTTTAGAAGACATGGTCAGTGGGCTGAGTCACTGATAGACCAGAACAGGACTGCAGCGAATTCAAAGAGCATGTGATACAGAGGTAAAGCAGCCTTTGTGAAGTCAAGTGTTATGTATCTGCTGGCTGCCTGCCTCCCCCCTGCTCGTGGAGTCTGACCTGTTTGGCTATCCGGGGTTGTGACTTGATAAGCACTACTTTCATCCACGAGGAGATTATAGGCAGTGTTGCCACTGGCTCATGTTATCTTTGTAAAGCATAACCTGCAGGATCCTGTAGAACAAAACGGGACAGTATTGAAAGCTGTGAGATGTGGCTGTAGTGATGAGGAGGAGGAATGATAGCTGTAAAAGCATCAGAGGCATTCTGGTTCGTCAGGCGCTGCATGCTGTCGTGTGTGTGTTTAGGAAGGGATTATTCCTAGTGATCAGCTCCCACTCTAAGTATCAGCTACGTCAGAAAGTGAAAGTGCTCACAGGCATGAAAAAAGTACAGAGGACAAATATTTTAATCACACGAAACTGAAAATGGATTATTTAGTTTCCTTAAGGGGGTCATGAGAGAGGTATAGAAAATTAGGAACATTTATTTACATTTATGGCGGTCATTGAATGAACATAAAATTTGGCTTTGTTTTGGGAAGTTGGGGGATGTAGACCACATTATTTTCTAAGGACCCTTCCAACTTAAATCATTCTTTGATTATAATTTTTGATGAAGCCAAGAGGCAATAAGCTTTTAAAGGATGTTTTGGCCCCACTGACATAGCATACATTAAAAAAAAGTGGATTAAACATCAATACAGATAAAAACAAATCCACAGTTGGGGTGGATGGAATACCTTTTCCCAGGAGCTGGATGTTGTCAGGCCAGCACAGCTTGCAAGGCATTGTAAGAAAATTTCCTGATAGGTAAAAAGGAGTTTCCTCTCCTTTCCCTAAGGTAGTTGGTGTGGGCCACGGACAGGGACATCTCATCTGGTTTCTCAGGATTTGCTTTATGCAGGGTGCGATTCCGCTTTCAGTTACAAGAGGATGGTTTTAGTAAACAGCATCAGGAACTTCTTTGCAAAGGCAGTTGGACTTTCACGGAAAATTATTGAAAAAATAATGTGTAAATTGGCCCTGGATTTAGAACTTGCATTTTGCACTCATGCCAGATTTACTCTCTGTTGCACAGGTGGAAAGAGGGTCTTGTTGATCAGTATTTATGAAGGTAGCTGTGCTAGGCTGAGAAATGTATGAAAGAATTAACTGGGGAAATGCTGAAGTCCCTGCCTTGCAGAGGGTACAACCAACTGTGTTACGCTGGTCTGTGATCCCTAGAATAATGTTACCCCAAATGAAGTCATTGGTTTCCTTTTGTATGCAAACTAGGCCAATGGATTCTTGAAATGTTCAAAAAAATATTCATCTCTTCTTGAGTAAAAGCAGATTAAAGGAACCTTGTTGGCTGTTTTCTACAATAAAACCCACCAACCTGTCCTTGTCCAGAATTTATTTCAATAACATGTTCACTTCAAGAGTGGATAATAAGAAGATTATTTTTGAAAAGTAAGAGGAAAAGAATATAAGCCTGAAAACCACTTTTGTTAATGCTACAGTATGCATCTGTTGCAAGGTTAATAATAGAGTTATCTCTGTCGACAAAGGAGGGAGCCTGACAACAGAGAAATCCAAATGGGTTTGAGTTCCTTGCATAATTGTTATTTTAATTGCCATGTTCAGAAAAGGCATCAGAGATTCTCCAAACGCTGCTCATCTCCAGATGAGATTTACCAGTGCACCACTCACAAGCTTTCTTTTGAAAAGTCACTTTCTTGTTTTATCATGTTTACAAAAACTGAAGTGAGAGTTAGTTATGAATCTTCTGTTATTTAAGTCAATGGCAGATGCTAGGAAGGCTTTTCTGTGTGATAGAGTTAAACTCTCTGGGACTGATTACAAAGAAATTCCATTAGCAATATTTAAATGCCATCTTTGAAAGGCACTCAATAATATGTGTGTTGGCGCTGATCAAGAATAGTACCTTTTAAATATGAAAAAGTAATGCGACTGTTAGTTTAACATAAAAATGTCAAACTGTGGGCAGTCTCTTGTCAATTAGAGAATCTGGGGTATTCCTAATGGGAATAAGGATGAGGGGGGTGGGAGGGGAGAACTGGGTACTAAAAATTGCAGATGTGCAGAACTACTCAGAGATAATTTGTGCTGGCAAATAACACTGTCAGCCAGTTTGGGAGTAATACAGGCAGCTTGATACCTGTTCTTCCTGAGCCACCTTAGTGATTTCTTTTTCTTAGTATCTTCTTTAATAGCTACAAAGGCTTTACAGCAAGCAGTGCTCCGTTAATGGTGTGCTGAGTGGAGGTGGATTTGTGCAGATTTAAAGAATGTGCTTTAGTAAGTTCATGAAATGTATTAAAACAGCAAACCTGCTTGTTGCTGAATTGAAGGAGAAAGGGAAGGATAGTCCTTAAACTGTGGAGGCTAGTGGAGCTGGTGTTTAGGTAGGAGTGAAGGGATGAAGATGTGCACTTCTTGTTACCTGTCAGCTCCTGTTAAGGTTATGTCTCAGTATAAATAAAACACCGCAGTCAAGTGTCAACCCTTGCCTCATCTAAAAGCAGCTTACAAGGAAGCAAGTCTGGTAGAAGTTCACTTGGAGGGAATGGCATAGAACAACCCTCTTTATTAGCCAGTACGTGGGTTGGGGAGGTCAGTGCCTGTTTTTTCTTTTAAATTGACATTATTTTCGTTGTGTCATTCACATCCCCCCCTTTTCTTTTTTTCTCTTCCTCAGCCTTCTTAAAACCAGGCTACGTATCTAGTGCTCTACCTGCCTGGGCATGTTTGGAACCTCTTCTCGCTGTCTAGGTAGCCACTAAGTGTTTGCTAAAAAACTGTCCGACCTAAAATGAAGCCTGTGCAACAGCTGCTGCTGTGACAGGATGTGGATGCACATCGACAGCTGTCTTATGATTTAAATATAAATCAGAAAAGAAGCATCACAGTAGCATCTTTGTTTTGTGAGACAGGAGCTGAATGTCAGAGTGTGATTTGACCAAGGTCATGCAGGTCTGCAGCAGCTCTAGAAACTGAATATGCCAGTCTGTTGTGTAAGCCCTGCAACATTTTTCATTTTAATCTTTATATCTTAATGACTTGTTTATCTAACCAATTGTCCAGACTGAAACAGATTCTTTCTTATTTTTCCCATGGGGTCCTTTCTTTTACTCTTCTTTCATTTTTTCACAGCCCTTTAAATGCTACTTATAAATCATCTACTGTACTTTTTCTTTTCAGCCCAAGAGTTTGAATCTTCCTCTTTTGTTAATTTGTTGCTCTTTGCACCTCAATGTCTTATTTTAATGCCTCTTTTATCCCAACTTCTTAAAAGCATTTAATGTATAGATTTGATGCCTTTTCTTGTCAGCTTAATATTTTGTCCTCTCTCAGGGCCACCAGTCGTTGGCTCACAGTTTTTGTCATTGCTAATTGTTATACTTTGTTTTATTGCCGAGTCCTTCTGTTATCCTTTCCCAATACTTTACTCAAAAGTGCTATATAAATAAGTAAAATATGGTGTAATGGGCCAATCGTAAAGTGAATCAGTGCCCAACCTTGCTGTGAGGCCAAAGCCTGGAGTTCCCTAGAGCTGTGCTGCAGAAGGCTAGCTGAAAGCTGAGCACCATTTTCTG
Source organism: Mesitornis unicolor (assembly GCF_000695765.1). NCBI lineage: Eukaryota > Metazoa > Chordata > Aves > Mesitornithiformes > Mesitornithidae > Mesitornis > Mesitornis unicolor. The sequence continues at coordinate 29,301 of NW_010158689.1, read as the reverse complement.
TTAGCACCACTACTATCAGAATTTCTTGGTGTAGTTAATCTCTAATATTAACTTTTTAAAAGATTTGCTCTCTGACACTGAGGATAACTAGAAGATCTGCTAGAAAGCAGGTGCAGCAGTTACTTAGATTGCCACACAAAAGGCTTGTCTTGGCATATTCCTAAACCAACTCCTAGGAATGCTGAGGACCAAAGACAAGGGGGTTTTGAGTGACCAACTATCTCTTTAGTTATTTAAGCGAACAGTTGTTTGGGGAGGCTACAGTTGAACTGGATATGGCACAAAGTCACTTTAATCCCATTTCAAGCTCTTGTATCAGCAGTCATAGACATGTGCCTTGTTTTTGACAGGCAATGCTGTGGACAGGCAATGCTGTGGAGTTCTTGGCTTAACTCTTGCCAATGCCTGACCAGATTTCTCTCAAGGCAGCTTTGGATGGGAGTCCTATGGTGTTGGGATGTTCCTGCAGACCAGCAGGTGAAGTAAGGATTTCAATAATCAATGGGAGTTTTTAACACTTCTGTTGTGCTTCAGGGGTTGGTGCAGTGTGGTTGGAGCTGATTTTTTTTTTCAGAGCAAATGTAACCAGAATGAAGCGACTGGTTGACATGATATATGCAATAGGTTCTAAAGAATCTTTGGCATTTCAAGAAATATAATGTGCAATTGCAGCACAAATTTAAGCTCAAATGATTACGGTCCGGAGCAGAGCGGGGGTGGAGTTTAGCACTTTGAATTTGATATAATATCTTACAAATTAGTTTGCCCAAAACAGCAGTTTTCCTTTGGTTTTGGCTTTTATGTTTCGAAAAACTAACACCATCTATTGGACAAATAAAAATCTGCCTGGCTAAATGCAGAGAATAGAACAAATTACAGGAAAAATAATTATTCTGTTATAATTGTTGGCATACCATGGGAGTATGCCAGGGGAGATAAAATGCTTGTTCTGCTGTGCTAGTCAAGTGCTGGTCCAAGAATCATCCAGGCAGGAACAGTTTGAGGTGGAACTGGTCATGCTTCTGATTTCAAGGTCAAGGAGACGTTTTTCCTAGTGCAGTTGGAAGAAGAATTTTTGTGTGCCAGTAGTGCTTCTGTGGAACTTGAGTTTTAATGTCTATCATAATATCGATACATTTAATAATGGCTGTAAGGCTGTTCCTCCTGAGGGGTGTCAGTAACACTAGAGCTGTGGGTAAGACATGAGAGGGGGCTGTGATAGGATTGTGCTGGGACCTCCAGATGTGAGGGGAATTTTAAGACTAGGTACAGTTAATTAGGTTCATAAGAGGAATTATGAGCATGTACATTTAAAAAAAAGATCAGGAGATAGTATCAATTTTGCTCCTTTGTAGGAACTATGAATCTGCACATTCATGAAGTTCTCCCAGTGTTTGGAGATTGTGAGGGCAGACGCTGCAAAGCAGTGCAAGGCTGCAGGGTGAGCAGGCACAGGGCAGGCAATGGGTGGTGTGCATCTCTCTGACATATTGTGACTCTATCGAACTTCAAGATACTTCATGACTTTTGCAAACCCTCTGTAATCAGTAAAGCAAATTTTGTTTCACATAGCTGAAACTTTGGCAGCTTTTAAGAGAAGCAAAATATACCTCATTAATTTGATATAGGAATGTGTGAGCCTTTAATTAGAGACTCTCTAATAAGAGTAGCAGCAGAGTTTCCCTCGTGTAATTGCTGTGGTGGAAACTTGTTCTCCTGAGTTTTAGATGTGTGCAATTTTTATTATTGCATTTTATCTTTAAAGAGAGAAAAACCGTGTTTATTAAGGTGGTTGTATTTACCCTTAATGCAATGCATTAAGCATCTATTTATTACTAAGAAGTCTGCTTTAGGAGAGTATGTGCTTGTAGAAAAGCAGAGCTATTGATTGGACTGCTTCTGAGGCACTTTACTCTCATTACAGCTGGAGTAGATTTGGTGTGGTGTACTCTGGTTTCTATAAGCAGTGTACTATGCGTGCGTGTTTTGCCCGGTGGATGCTTAACAGTTGCTGTTGTAAGTGATTTGCTGTCTTACATGGCACTGGTATTGTTTGAATGGTGGTGTCTCCTCCTTCCCATTTGCTCTGTTAATGGTAATAATGAACCAGCTCTCTGCTTTCACTTTTATTAATATATTATCACTCAGGTATCGTAAGTGGGGTCTCAGTATATGTACTTTGCATGAAATGACACTCCCGGTAGCTCTGCTGTCTATCCCAAATAGCTTCTAAACACAAAAAGAGAACCTTGCAGAGCAAATGTTCTAAAATTGTTTAGGAAAAAAAATGCTCAGAAACCTGGGCACCAATATACGACTACAGGCATTTTGGTATTTCTTTTATCTGCAATACTGAATATATAGAGGCCTGGCTATGATTTGTGTACATTATAGCTTTCACAGATTGCAGTGAGTGTAGCGTTGAGCAAGTTCATTTAGTTTTGTTAATTTTGTTGATACATTTGAGGTAAGGAAAATATGCTAGAAAACCAGCTTATTATCTTTTCAAGATTTTTGTTTAAGTTTGAGACTGTTGGTTGTAAATTAAGTTTGATTTTTATTTTTAGGAAGACTTCCGAAAACCTCTGTCCAGATATTTCCCCTCTTTTGAGCTCAGCAAAACTAATTTTTCTTGAGGAAGTTGAAGCAGTCTTTATTTTGCTTTGGTTTCTTCCACCCCTGGCTCCCCCTGCTTTTGACCCTGCTTTTCCAGCTCCTAACTCTTCTTTTACCCTATCTGCTACCCCAGGTCAGTGTAAAATAATTTGCAGGTTTCTAACTGGGAGTTTCACTACTTAGACCCCTTGCTTCCATTCTTTTAATCTAAGGTTCTCTGTGTAATACATGTGAAAGAATTTTTGTTCATGAAAACAGAAGGATTCCCTGTATGGGAAACATTGCTTTGCTACTTTATAACAAGCTTAACATTTCTGTTATGTGGTGTGGGCCTTTTCTTTGTTTCTTCTAGTTTTTCTTCTCTGGTTGTATTTTCTACTTTTGTTTATTTCCTTTGCTTTGCATGGGTTTTAATTGTTTGTTTGTTTTTTTTTTTTTTAAACAAAAGAACTCAGGATCTTATCTTTGGAAACCAGGTTCATTTTTGGGAGACTTCTGCTTCTTTTCCCTTCATGCCCACAATGCAGCGTGAGGAGCAGTGGCAAAGCCTGTGATGTGCACAAGCATAGGAAGATGTGAGTCGGAGGGGTGGGGAAAATCAGAAATATAACACTAATTTCCATACCTAGGAAGCTCGTTTCACCTTTCTTGTTCTGGTCTGCAGGAGCAATATCAGAGACTGAGGGATGTAAAGGTTACATCTCTTGCCTTCAAGAGCCTTCACTTCATTTTTGAGATGAGTCTGGGAGATTTGGAGCAGTATGGTGTCCTATCACAGTGCTTTCAAATTCTTGTCAGCAGTCTTAGGAATGCTAGACTTGTGGGCAAGTTTGTAAACAAAGCAAAGAAAAAATTAGCCTCTAGCAAGCCTGACAATAAGAGAGCTTTGGACAGCTTCCTTTCCAGTCCTTTATTTGTAAGATGTGTGTGGGTTTCTGACCTGGGAAGCTAGCTATGTAATATTATCTTCCTTTGGCATGCCTGAAAAATTGGGTGCAAAGGTTCTGTGCTGTCTCCTCAGCAAGGCAAGTGCCAGTACTTGAACACATGCAACTTCGCAGGGCTGGGGCTTGTTGCAAAATCAAGGCTGATCCTAAAATCACGGTTCTTCTGGAAAAAAGCCTTTAAGTTTCTGTTGTAGAAAGCTAAATATATTTTTTTTTATTCTCTGGTGAGTGGGAAAGAATTATTTTTTTGAAGGACAACAGCATTTTCATGAGCAGAAAAAGTTGATTTCTACTAGAGGTACTGATAAGGTGGGTGGTTTTTTCTCTGTTCTAAGTAGTTCCTGTAAACTTTCAGCTGAGGAGCCTAAAACCTCTTCGGTAGGAACTTCAGAGTATAACGAATGGGTATGGTTTCATCACATGTGTTACCGCTCAAGTTTCAAACAGTGTAACGAAAGAAGTCGTGTGCCAGAGGAGTTAAAAAATAAAGGAATGAAAAAACAGACTTTAGGGAAATGTAAACCTCACCTTTCTATTTGCATAACCAGTGCCATATATTGAAGTGGTGGGCATGGATGCTGCTGTTCAGTAAGTACAGACTCAGTACTTGTTTTTCCTGTTCTGAGATGTATTCTTTAACCACGTAAAACTGCCTGCCTTGGACTGAACATTATGTTAAACCAAACCCTGACTATTTCAGTATGTCTGGGGAATGCAGTAATTGAAGCAGATAGTAACAGCTGCAAATAGCTATTCCCAGCATTTGTGTCCCTGTCATATATTGGGATCTTCGTAGTACTAAAAAAGCTAGTTAACCAAGAAACTATGAGTGCATGAGACTGGACAACAGAGTGGTCTTAGCCTTGGGATATCTTTTTGATTATTACTATAGCTTATTCTTTTATTCTGTCTCCTGCTCCAGAAATGCTATTTATTAAAAGTGTTCTTCAATGATTCCTTCTGCTCCATCAGTCTCAAGCAATCGGGTAATGCCAGGCAATTTTGCCAGAGCCATGGTAAAGATAGAAGGCATGGCTGTCTCCTCCAAGAAAGTGTGGTCATTTGCTCTAAAAACATCTGGACTCAGGGAATCCCACACAAATACCTTGAAAGGTGTGCCAGCTTTCTCACCAGGATTCCTCACCAGTCCTGAAATGATTTTATATCCACATTCCTAGATTTAGCCAACATGTCATCAGCACAGGAACCAGAACAAGCAAAAAAGTGTTTTCCCTATAAATCTCCTTTCCTAAATTGAAAGTCCCTTAAGGACTTCATTTTTCCTCGCCTCACAGACAGGTCCATACCCATGAGTGTGTTTCTTCGGTAGCCAAACCACACATTGCAGACATGTCTGAGTGGTGGGGTGGGGTGTGGAAACCTAGTCCTGGGAGGGTCCTAAGCTCAGATCTGTGACAGTGCTTATACATGTAGTTAACCCAATAACATTGAGAATGCCTACACGCATATTTACTTTAATAACATCAGTTCAAATCCCATTTGTTTGCTTGCTCTGTACTTATGTGTCTGGCCAGACTGGGAGCCCTCCTACAGCTGCTGTTACTCTTCCCACTCTCTCCTCCCTGAGGCTTGGTGTCCATTTGGCCAGCTCAGAGTTGCTGCTGAAACCCTGCGGTGGTCTGTTTGCTACTGGTTTCTCTCAGTTCAAAGCTCTTTCCATGACCATGTGTATCCCTCACAGCCACTGTTTGTCATTGTTTGCCTTTTGAGGGGGAAGCCCCGTTTTTGGGACTGGGCAGCTCTTTCCTCAGCTGCCTGAGGGGAGCCTGCCCTGCCCTCTGGACACTGCTGGCTCTGGAAGGTGTTGAGGAGGCACTGCCTGTCAGCACCTCAGGGGAGAGAGCACCTTCCCTATAGCCTGTGTCTCAGAGTGCTTCCCTTCAAAAAAAGGATCAGAAGTGTTGCAAACAGCCGTGTTTGGAGGGAAAAGTGTGCTCTTTACTTAAGCAGAGGTTTGATCTCAGGACCTCTTGCTGCTGTGAGAGAGGGGATCTCATGGCAGTGGGCAGCAGTAGTGGGGGCTGCCTGCTAACATAGCCGGAATGGAGTGAGGTTACAGGCCAGGCAGTGAGCAGCACCAGGTAACAGAGAGAGATCAGTTTGGGAACCACAACTACTGCTCCCTGGCTATGGTTTGGCAGTGATAGAAGTGCTGTGGGATGCTCAGCTATCCCAGGACTGTGGGGTTGTTGAGAGCCAGAAAGTCGAGAAACCTCCTGAGGACAGTGCTACAACAATGCTGTATGCAGGAAGATGAAGACGTACTCCATTCCCAGGATGAACCAGGCTAATACCACATCACTAGCTATCCTATCCTTGCTGATTCTTAAATTAAGTTTTTCCCTTACAGATTTTTTAAGATTTAAAGATTCTTGCCTTTTTTTTTCCCCTTTCATAATTAAGTTTTTGAGCTGCAGCCGTGGAGCTGTGCTCCTCTCCCCCTGGGCTGAGGGGCTCAGGTAATGGCAGCAAGTGCCGCACCGTGGGTCAGGAAGCAGGCAAGGGAAAGGCTTCCTCCTGGCAGAATCGTATTTTATTCCATGGGGAGACAACATTTCTCTGCAAAACACTACTCTGACTTTAAAATAATACATAATAACTCTAAAATTACCAAATGTCAGGTAAACAAAAAGTTATTAAGGATGACCTTATTAGTTCTATCTGCAATTCGCAGAGCGAGGTAATTGTCAAGTCTCACTGTTATTAGGTTGAAATAATAGTTTGGGGACCATCAACATTAAAATTTCATTATGATGGGACAAAAAGGCTCATGTATAATCAATAGTAAGAATCCATTATTATTGACTTGGAATGAATGAAGCATGAACACATTTGTGCAGATATGAACAGTTAGCAATCTTTTGAATAATAAAGAATTAACACTACACAGATAATGTCATTCTGGGAATTGGACTTGGACTCAAATTGGTACATGTCTCCCTGTTATAAAGTCAGGCTCACATCCCTTGGTAACTTCCATTAAGCTGTTTCTCAAAACACACCGTGTCTACAATTTTGTATTCCTCAGCTCTGGCTTGCAAGGGAGGTGGGCAAGCAGATCAGCGTTGTGGTGGAGCACACTCTGTCGCTTGCCGGCTTCGGTGGTGGTGCTGGGAATAGTACTGCACTGGGACACATCCTGAGCTTGGCAGTGGCATTTCAGTGAGACAGTGTGTCGTTACTTGTGTTGCAGGTGCAGGGTGAAATAGGTAAGGTATGGTGAATACTGAATGGAAAGGAGACACGCAGCGCCGGTGCAGCAAGCTGGTTCCTGGGGACGTGGCCAAAGCCATGGACGAGGTGTACAACATTACCTTGTCTGCTGTACATGATGTGCTGAGACAAGCTGTTCCCAGCATGTTCTTTTCTATTGCTGTGGGATATGTCACACTGGCAGTATCGTTAGTCTCTTATTTTCCACTGAGGAGGTGGACCCAAAATGCACTTAAAAAAAAAAAAAAAAAGCACAAGTCATTATGTGCTAAATCTGATGCATTTACATTTTTTTCAACCTCACTTTTAGTTTCTATATACTAAGTGCCTTTGAAAGGTGTTATTTAAGGGTATTTTAACCCTGCTTCCAGTCTAAGAGCTGCTTCTCAGCATTTTCTTCTGGCTGTGGTCTACCCGCTCCCTCATGTTGGCTCACAGCTGCTACCATATTCACAGTACTTTGAATCTGAGTTAGCTGTTGACTTTTGACTGCAATTTTACAGGGAAGAAAGTTTGGGCTGCTCCAGACCTGCCTTTGCTATTACAGTGAAGGACCTCAGACATGTAGTGTTTGTGTGTTATGGAGTGTTTCTCAGTGCTCCTATTCCCATGTCTTTCAAATTCCCAGTCGTGGAGCACTACCAGATTGATTCTGGCCTTCTGCTATGAGGCATCCCTGCTTCAAGTATCAGATATGAAAAAACTTGCAAGCCCTCCCTGTGCTTGCTAGCCCAGCCAGCGAGCACCTAGGAGCAGTCTCTTCCAGCAATTCACCCTGTTTTCTCCCCTTGGCTTCTTTCTGTAGCTTGCCCTATTTCTGAAGGAATTGGGAAAGTCACCTGGTGCCTTAAAAAGAAGTAAAAAGATCTTGTGGCTGTGTCACTTGACAGACTCAAGGAGACTTTCTGGGGAATCTGGGAAGTAATTTAATTTTTTTCAACTGTGAAATGGGAACAATCATTTTCTTAGTCAGTGGAGGGGGAATAATTATTTATTACTTGCATTACAATAGCACTAAGGACTGGTTGGGCTAAATGCCCAGAAATTGAAAAAGTTATTTAAGGAATTAAGTGTATTTTTTTTTGAAAGGCACTGATAATACTTTAGATAGAAGCCCTGCAGGGGAATGAGTGGTGTATTGCCGTGGCACCTGCTTTAATCCATTAGAATGGGTATAATTATGAAAGAAAGAGAGAGTGTTATTTCCTTTCAACTTTTACCAACAGTGCATTTCTTCCTCTCTATACTTACCTTTCAGCTGCTTTTCAGGGGTAAGAGAGGAAAATAATTGAGAGACAAAGGGCAGTGACCCAGCTGAGCAGCCCATCTGTTGCTGAAAGGGAGATGGAAAGGAAGCAAGGTATCACCGGTAGGGCCTTTGGATTCTGTTCCCATTCCCTTGCTGTGGGAGAAGAGAGAAAATTAGGACTTCATGCTTGGAGAAAGGGAGGATTATACTGGCTTATTTCTGGTGTCCACTTTTCTAAGATGGGGGCAAAAGAGGGGGAAGCCCTTAACTTTTCTACTGCTGAAGGGCAGAGATGCAAACAGTCTCAGAGCATGTGAATGTGCATTTAATTTGGCTTAGTACCCAGAGCCTGTTAGATGAAGTGATGTGCAAGCCACCTTTTCCATTATTCATCCCCATGAGAGCAGATGTAATGGACAACCTGATATGTCTTCAGTGAGAGAGACTGAAGGGAAACAGAGAGAATTATGAGAGGTACTGAAATTTTTTGGCCTAAGTCATGAGTCACTTTCTCATTTGATTTTTTAAAAACTTTTTTGTTGTTTTTGTTTTGTTGACCCATGATGTAAGGCATGTAACTTCCTTTAACTGCCTGAGTGAGGAATAAGGAATATATCAGTGTTTTAAAATTATGAAGAAAGAGGCAATTTATATGACCTTTTTTTGGGCTGAATCTCTTTCTGAAACTGTTCTTCCATTTTTTTATTTTTTTTTAAAGCAAGAGATACACGCAGGACACATGAACACATTAAAAAGGTTTTACAGAGCATATACCATAAATCAACGAGTGAGTTGTTCAGAACAGCACTAACAGTGAATATAACTGAGCATATATAAATCTAGGGAGAAGAAAATCTTTTTGTCTCATCTTGTCAAGCCTCCTGCTGATTTATAAAATAGGTGAGTAGCCAGAAAAGTCATCAAAGTACGCCCAGGAATTATATAGTACTTTAAAAATACAATGCTATTGTATTCGCAACACTGCATTGATGCAGTTCCATAATTATTATTCTTAAATGTAAGTCCCCCAAATCAAATATGCTACTTTATTAGACTGAATGATCACTGCAGAGTTTGTCTACCTAGAAAAATTCCATTTTTCTCCTACGGATTTGCATCAACCTGTTTTCCTTTTAGTGCTAAAACTAATTTTGAGTCATCCATTTCAAAGATGATTTTTTAGCATAACTAAGTTTTCAGTTAAGTTGTAATCTTGAACCCCAAGTCTTTCAAGTTATTTTCATATTTAAAACGAGGAAACATACATGCTCTAAAACTTTCAGACCTTGTCTTCTGCTGCTTCTGGGTGTCTGCTTCCCTGCTGTGCTGTTTGATCCCTGTCGACTTCTGTGTGAACGTTTGTTTCCATTTGTATGCAGAAGTCCTTCTTGAACCATTATCAAGACCAGGCAATATCTGGGAAGAGACTTGAACACTGAAATTCTTTTCATGGGCAAAATATTTCAGTTCTGCCTTTCTTGTAATGTATTTCTGAAACTTTGAGACGAATCTTGATAAAGGTATAATGCCTGCCATAAAAAGTAACTTTTCAAGTAAAAGCATTTAGTTACAGGTCATAATTGTTTTTAAGTAGTATTTATAAGGGGTAAATGCAGTGCAATTTACAATAGTTTAAACCAGCCATGAGAATACTTTGTGCTCGTAAACTGCCTTTCACTTCTAAACTGTTATGAATACCCAAGAGACAATGAATTTGTACACATACGTTTTAAAACTTGTTTTCTTTCCTTTTTTTGTGTGTGCATAGAAAGATCTTCCTTTCTGAATTGCTACCTCATGTCTCTGGCCTTGTTTTAATTGCTGTAGCATACTCGCCCCCAAGTATAGGCAAGGTCTAATTTTATTCCTCCTTATTCTTACCAGTTGGAGAGCACATATTACTGCTGAGGAGACATAAAGAGAAGTTTCAGTTCCATTAAGGTAAGAGCATGTCTGAGCTCAATAGAAGCTCTTTTTGTGTGACCCCTCCACTAATGCAGCCCTTTGGATTAGAGAGAAGGATTTCTTTTTCCTTAGCAATAAAGTAACCTACTCACAGAACTGTTGGTGGTGCTATTTCTGCTTCTGGATAGAAGCCAGTATAATGACAGAAAATGTAAGGTGTTACTTTTAGTGGTTTATTTTCATTAGATGAGAGAAGTAAGTTTATCAGTTCTATGTGATCTAGAATCTTTGATAAATGAAACAAATAATGACCTTCCTTACCTTTCTTCCAGCCAAAGTACCCAAGCTCAGACAAAACTGGTTGGCTTGTCCAGCTGACTTCTAAGCCAATTTGCAGAAATTTACTCTTTTCATTAAAAAGAGATAGGGCAATTGTATTGATTGAGTCTGACTCTATGCAAACAGTTTTAAAGGTTTTGTAGTCACTCGAGTCAAGTTGGCAAGATCTGCCATGTTTAATGTCCTTCAAATAAAGAAGAGGTGTGAGCCATTGAGAAATGAAAGTCTAGTCTTCAAAAACAAATCTGCTCATTTTTTGAGTGCAAAAAGCATTTTAAAAAATTTAACTCCTATTTCTTTGTCACTTTTATAACTCAAAAATGCAACACAAGCGTTCTTGAACTTCAGAAAAACTTTGTGAATTTTACTCAGTGAATTTTACTGAATTTTAAGTGGTGTCAGGAAGATTCTGGAGAGCAATACTTCTGCTCACATCAGCTTCCAAAAGTTTAGATCCTCATTTACACTTGTTCCAGTCTTTGATCTGGCAGATGGACTGGAAGTGTCTTGGCATCTGATATTTTAATTGTTTTCATTTCTGCCACTATAAAAATTTTGTGAGAAAACTCCATCTCACTTGGCTGCTTTCCCTTCTGCCGTCAGAGAAAGCAGTTGACTGGGAGACCTTGACTTTAGTGGCACCTAGATCTGGACTTCAGAAGTATGTGGGATAGAAGGAGGGGAAATTCCAATGCTGAGTTTTCCAGAGTGTTTTGATAACAGAGAATCTTGTTAGCCAAGCCAGAGGTTTTTTTGATACAGGTTCATGTTACCTAAAGAATTCTGCAGTAACTTCTTAGAATAGCGGGGTCTCACAAATACTTGAGTTGTTTACATCTCTTAATTATAATTCAATGAAGAATTATTCTGTCTGTCATAGGTATCTGTTTTCCCTGTGATGTTTGAACTTCCATTATGGCATTCATTATATCATGTAACATCAAGAGTTCTTTGTAATTACATTTCGACAAATACATATTTCATGTTCATAACATTATAGAAAATAACTCGCCTTTGTTTAACTCTTTAGGTTCTGCCCTGTTTTTATATCATTATGCAGTATGATTTTGCTATTCTTGGGCAGCCTTCTTTTTAGGGAATGTGGAGGGATCACCATGCTTTTTTGTAGTGTCTGGAAGACTTCAGGGATGACTGAGAACTCAAGGGTCATCTATTTTTTGTATTCCCCTCCTCCTCTCTTGGTGAAAGAAAGAAAAATACCAGTTTTGACAACCTCTTGTTGGTTTTGTTCGTTTTTTGTTGTCTTTTCGTATCTACTTAGTTCCCCAGGAGACAGTCTCTTTTTGCATATAAATTCTATTCAAGCAAGCCAGGGTGAGTGGAGTTTCTGTGTTTTAAGCCAGAAAGATTCCCATTGACCGAGATAGCTTCAGCTGATTCCAGATGACACCTTACCTCGTGTTTGGCCATCTCTGGAGACTGCAGGACAGCAAAAGGTGTATGCTGTATTTAATCCTCAGAGAATTAAAGGGAATTAATTCCTCCGCTGAGCACAAGGATAGATAAAACCATGTATCAGCAGTATCCCTTAAATCCTTATAAAAGAAGAGGTGACATTCTTTAAGTTGCCTCTAGTGTTCAGCGTTGTTTCTCAGCATTTTCTGCTTATCCAGTTCTATTGGACTATTCTACAACCAGTGAGGATTTACGTCCAGTTTTTCCTCCATTTATTTTGCAGGAAAACATTCTTACGGTTTTTCCACTTTCAGGTTTTACTCCTGGCCCTTTGCTTTTGCTGACTGCCTTCCACTCTACAGATCAGTCATGAATGAGGCCTGACAGGGCTTTTAGGACTGATACCTCTGTGCTGACAATGAGTGAGCAGTTCTTGTGTTCAATACCATGTGATGGTTTTGAAATCTCTCTTTGTTCCCATAGAGCCAACTGTTTCACTCAGCTCTGTCCATTAACAGCAGACCATATTGTATCATATTTATTTAAAAAACCATGGGAATATTGTTAACCAAAATAGCAAAATTGGAATACATTCAATCCAAAGAGATTTTTTCTCCTCTGCATTCAAGGCCTCAAAATTATTCTTCCATCAAAACATAACAATTGTTATGAATGATATCATAATACTGTGAACTACTTAAGAGCTTCCACTTAAAAACTGTAATGGGCCATGCAGACAGAAGGGAAAAAAAGGCTAAAAGGATAAATTGAAGATAATCAATGTGAATAGACCTTACCCATTGTGCAGTTTGAATAGGATAAGCACACATTATCTGGCATAATTGGTTCATGTGATTTTCTAATTGAAGAGAAAAAGTAATTAGAGCCTAATTGAAGCAAAGTAACACAATGTCTGTCAGCATTTCTCCTTGTACCACACATTATATTATTACCTGTCATCTTTTACTTTAGTGGAACAGAAAAAATGAGGAAAAAACAATATAAAACCTTTGGAGTTTACCTGGCAAAAGCAAGGGTAGAGATAAAAGACACTAAATAAAAGCAAATAAAGCTGAGGTTAACTGTGCACTCTTATGGGTGCTTCCAAACTAGGAGTGTTCAGTTTGCCTAATTAAGAAATGAATTGCATTTTGGAAAATGATGTTATAAATTCAGTCCTATTAAATCTTTGGAAGAGGAATACTTAGAACATATTTGATTTGACTCAGAACACCTTTGCGGCCTTCTCTTCTGATTTTTTTTTTAATGGAACAATTTTATTCCAAAAACTGTCTGCCATGGGAAGACCAATTGCTGCCACTGCAGAAAAGAGATTGTACTCCAGTCGTCTGGGAGATGCTTTGAACGGAGTGAGGGGATGTTGCAGAATTTTCTCCACATCTTGGAAACAGAAATGTGTTTTAGGGCTTTTTATTTCCTGGGAGAGACAAAGGACCCTGAGTGATGAAGTAGTTCTTATCTTTCTGTGCACACAAAAATTTGGATTTAACTTGAAAACAAGTTTCTTGAGACAATAAACAGTTATTAAGCATAGGGGATATCTTAATGTAATAAGAGACTACATGAAGTGAAGATGGAAGAATACTTTTGGTAAAGAAGTTGTAACTCATCTCCACTTCCCTTGTTACTACCATGTATTTAGTGTTGTGTTTTTACCAGTGGAACTGAATAGTGAAAATTAGAGATCGATCATCTTCATGTTGCAAGACCTGCCATGTTTCTTGCTGGTCATCCTGACATCAGTTATGTTACTAACATATGTTGTGTTATTAACACACTTAATAAAAGAAATTGCATCTCAGTACCATTTCAATGCATTTGTAGCTGCTGCTATCGCTTGTCTCTAGTATTGGATTCTGAAACATTGGGGTATGATATCATTGGGAAGACTTCCACACCCAAAGTACAATCTTGATATCTCTCCTTGCCAATGAGTAGTAATAGTAATACCTGTTGCTAGTAGAAAGAGACTTACCACATTTTCTTCTTCTTATCTGCAGGAGTAAAAAAAAGCTGTTTTGGAAACAGTGACCCAATCTTTACTACGACAATGTGCTTGACTCATTGGTACATCACAAATAATGCCATCAGTCTTTAGCTGAACTGTCTGAATTGATAGTGGATAGTGCCTGGCTCAAGTGTTTAAAATGGCCACAGGCAGCCTGGCTTTGTTTCCTGCATAGTAGTCTTCAAAGTGTGATAAACTCTTGTTAGTATTCTGCTGCAATGACTTGCACAGATCTGAGATGCTTTGGCAGTATATAATGTCCCAGAGGAAAGCTGCTCTCCTGTTCTGTTGTTGAGTTGCTCTGAAGGGCATTAATTCCCTGCGCTGGGGGAAGTGGCAGCTGTTTCTGTTTTATTTGTCTGTTTTCTAACACTGAACTGTTTTCTGTAGGGTGTTTTCCAAGTTCTCAGTTAGAAGCTATCTTTTTTTCTGAAATGTGCTTTTCCTTCGCAGAGGGAAAAGGAAACAGTGAGAGTGGGAGACTGGGAAGGTCTAGCAAGCAGCAGCTGTCTTTCTAGATCTGCAGATGTGTTGCTGGAAGCAGTGAGAACAGCACTGTGAGACAAACTGCTTGACCACGACTCCAGCAAAGCCACCAGATCATGGGCAGCAAGCAAAGGACAACTTACTTGGGTATCCTCCGAAACTAAGGTGAAAAAGGAACAGCTAGAGACCAGAAAGACACAGAGATTGCTAAAAGGATTTGTTTAAATTGATAAAATTGAATTGAAGGAGTTTTGGTTTTGACGTGGTGCTGTTTGAGATTTCAGTAAGACATTTCAGAGAACAGTGTGAATAATGTTTGGTGAAATCATGCTATCCTGTGTTGATGCTGGGTATGGTTCAACCACCCAGCACAGTGAAATTTTATTGAGGACAGTGGGAAACAGTGGAGGGAAGACTGACTGAGTAGCCAAAATGGGTAAAGGCCTATATGCAACTCAAGAATATACAGAATGGAATGGTTTTGTTTGGAGCTGGACAGGCAAATAAACCTGAATGACTTATGCCAAAGAGAAATGCAAGTGCTCACTTAATTTTTTTTTTCTTTAAGTAATGCTGAAAAATAACTGTATTTCTTGATGAAATCTGAGGCATTTCCTAGCTCTGACGATGCCCTTAAAGAAGTTATTTTGATGGAAAGGCTTTTTCCTCTTCATTTTTATTCTTTGCGGTCACAACTTGCCACACAACCACCTAGAACGTTCTGGAAAGGTTAGAAAGACATTCTATTCGGTTTAGTGCTTTCTGTAAGTTATTTTAATGGTGTTACTGATGTTAAAACAAAGAGATCCTGGGTGGTGAAGGAGAATAAGAGTCAGCTCATGAGTAAAAAGTCAGAGCTGCATAAACTGACTATACCTGAGACTTTGTCTGACAAATTCCTTAGGTCAAGCAAGATGTTTTCATTTGGAAAAGCTGCCTTTGTTTGGTTTCCTTGTGCTGAAATTTGGCTCACTTCCCGTGAGAGAAAAAAATTAAATTGGGCTCTCTAAACTCTTGGTCAAACTTGAGTTTAACTTTTGAACTGAATCTTCAAGAGCTCTGTGGCCCATAGTATTTCTTTCACAACACGGCAGTGGTGGAAGGCTCTGGATGCTGTCACTGCTGCCTTCTAGGCTGTCACATGTATTCACTTTCCCATTTTATATTGTGACATTGTAGGTAGAATCTGTTACCTTCCCATCTGCTGTTGACCACCACTGGGGCCAGGCTCATTTCTGAATGTCATTTTACTATTCTGAAATACATGTTTAGCGATGAATCTGTAAAAATGATTTGTTACATCATGTTGCTTTTTTATAGAGGTGAGAAAGAAGTACATTTTTAAAATAAAACACTTTAGACAAAGTAAATATTAAAATAGCAATGCCTCCAGATGCTGGCACTGTCAAAGATGCATCCATTCCATTTATCAGTCTCTCAAAATGAGGGCTTTTTTCTCCCATCTCTCTCGAGTAAATGTGGTGCACGTTGTCTGCATGGAATAAAAACTGAATGTAATGACATGCTTTGCACAATCTGATGAACACAGAGGAATTAAAGCTGTCACCTGGCTAGGTGGAAATCCCCAGTGTGAGAAGCTCTAACACAGCCACACACCTGACTCTTGCATCACCCCACTTGCTGATGTAAGGCATATGTTCACAGGTAAGTGTTAGACGCTGTCTTCCGATGATCAGCAAACACATCTTGCCAGCTCATACCAATTAGCCTTCTTCCTTCCTGCGCCCCCTGGCCGCCCCAACTGCTATGTAGTCTATGTAGGGTACAGAAGCTCCCTAAGGGCTGAGGAGTTGCAACCATCTCTCTGACAACCAGTATGCACAAGAAGCATGGATGGCAGCAGCACAGGCTCTACAGGCTGACTGGATACCCTGCTGGCTTGCTGCTTACCCTCAGCTTGCATTAAGCCTGTTCTACTGTGTTTTCCTTCTGTTGATTAAATTAGCTTGATTAAGGCTAGGACATGTATGACCGTACACTCCAGTCATATATCCTGGCTGATTGCAATGTCAATATGTGTGTAGTTAAACTCCCTTTTGCTTTGCTTAAGCAGTGTGAAACTTTGACTGAGTTCTGTCTTTAATAGCTCTACAATTTATGTTCATTGACAATGGATGCAAACCAAAATGAAATTCAGATTGCAGTGAATAGCCTCTCTCAATCTCTGTGGGTAATTAAATGCTTCTCTTCAGGAACAGTAAATATGAAAAACTTGCTAGCAGAAGAGACAAGGCTACCAATGTATTATGTAGGCTGTGCACACTGATCTTCGTGTATATTCTTTTTGTTTGACAATTCATCTCAATAAGGTTTTGCCACCCATGCTTTCAGTTCTCTTTGAGGCATCTTATGCTGATGTTTGAACGTGTACTTACTTTAAATGCTTCTCTGACTTGTTTGCCTTAAGTGTGGGTGGAAATGTGAAAGATCAAATGGGCATCATCTGTGTGTCATCTGAATGCTTTTCATCTAATTCTTCTAAAACCTGCAAGAAACACTGTTGAGGACAATAATGTGGAAGAGTAACCTCAAACGAAGTCAAAAGCCAAGCTGTTTTTATTTTTCAATACAATGAGCCTGATTCATTTAGAAATTGATGGAAAAATTAAAGTAAGCATTTGCATGTAGTGGAAATTGATGGGGGTCATGTTTTCAGCTTGTTTTATTATTGCTTACACTGCAGGCTTCTTTACAAAGCAGATAAATACTGTAGGTAATCTGCTTAGGGCAGATGTGGCAAGGATAGTTGTTTGCACGTGCCTATAATATTTAAGGTGTATTTTTTCAGTGTAGAAACGCCAAGTACCAAACCTGGGCCCTACAAGTATCTTTTTGCCCCACATACAGCTGCATCAAAAGACAGTCTCTCTTATGGCTAAGGAAGGTTGGAGGTGTTTTGTGCATACTCGATTGCAAGTTGTTATAGTTCAACCCTGTTCTTTTTGTTAATAATTAAAATGGAAGTGGGTGTAAGAACATAACAATGATTGGATTATAAAAATCTCCTTTATGGATCTTGCCCATCTGTCTCTGCCAGTGCAAAAACTAAGAGGAATCAAATGAAATTACCAGGAGCAGACTGGAGGAAAACAGAAACAAACCAACACGTACTGGTGTTTCTTTGCATCACCGAAGGGGTGGGTGTGGGTGGTGGGAGAGAATGACCTAGCAAATTTATACCCTGATATTTTCCTTGGATTGACTGAGGACTCTTAGCTGATAAGGCTTT
This sequence comes from Mesitornis unicolor, assembly GCF_000695765.1. Lineage (NCBI taxonomy): Eukaryota > Metazoa > Chordata > Aves > Mesitornithiformes > Mesitornithidae > Mesitornis > Mesitornis unicolor. The sequence goes on along the minus strand of NW_010158689.1, from coordinate 11,830 downwards.
TTAATGGTCAAGAGCATCAAATACGGGAAAATGAGGAAATTGTAACAAAGAATGCTCTGTGCTGAAGACTGGCGTTACATCAGCAATGGATCCTTTTGTGAGCTTGATCATGAACTTTGCATATTGTTTGTGTCATACTACTTAGTCATAATATGCCAAACTAGGGGTACTACTTCTAAGTATCTTGGGGTTTTTGAGGCTCAGGTTAGACCTTTAGGACTACAATTTCAGGCTAGCCTCTATTGGGCCTCTTTAAATTACAGTGATGTACGATCATCTATTTGGCCATCTGTGTGTGATAGATTGTGCCAGCAAATAATTGCATGTGCAAAAAATGAAAGCTAATGTTTGAAAACCTGGCTCTCTCTTATTCTGAAGTAATTTTCCATTTGTGATATATAATAGTACAGTAGCAAGTTAAAGTGCATGCTAACAATTATTTGGACAAAGCACGTTAGTTTTGCTGAAGGTACCACTGTTGAAGAACTATAAAAGAGTGATGTGAGGGAGAAAAACTCCTGAGCTTGGTCACTTCTCAGTGAAGAGATTACTCAATGCAAAATAGAATTTAAAGTAAATGAGTTTAGCTGTGTAAACATGTTAAACATGTTAAAAAAAAACAGGGAGGAAATGTTTAGAAGCAATAAGCCAAAGCTGGGAATAGCCATTAGTCCGAGCAGCTTTGCAGCAGGCCTGTCTAGAGCAGGATTTAAGATGTTTTCTAGCCAAAAAAAAATCATTGAAAACATTAGTCCACTATATGGCTGCAGTAAAACTCAGGCAAATGGAGGTTAGCTGGCATTACACGAATAGGACAACAGAAAGATTAAAAAATGTGTGCAAGGTGAAGGCTGGAACTCACCTAGAACTCTGCTGTACAAGAAAACTATTAGAAAAGATGTTAAAAACATGACTAGTGAGGAAGAAACCCCCAGAGATGCTGGTAAGGCCCAGTATCTGGATATTAGCAATATTATGAAATAATTATTAAATAGGATTCATTACTTGTATTTTTCTACCTATGTGTAATTATGGCTTACTGACACTAGGACTTTTTACTTTTTGCCGTTGAAGACAGTTCCCAAAACTTGTTCCTCATTTATGTACTTCCAGGCTGTAATCATAGTTTACATCTTAACCTTCTCTTGTTCAGGTGCAGATTCAGTGCTACCTTAGTGCTTATGGAGTATCTTCCAAATGTTCATTATTCTTGAAGCTTTTCTCATCTCTAATTTATTAACAGTGTTTCTGGACTGCAGATACTAAAACTAAAGTCTGTATTCCAATACCAATTATCCTACTGCCAAACTAAGGGAAATAAAACTTCTTGATTCCATCTTGCTATTTGCTCTTCTCAAGCATTTTAGGATCAGATTAGCCCTTTGGCAGCAGCCAAATAAAGATAAATAGCCTTAATAGTGATATAACGATACTCTCACGGGGCAGCAGGTTGTTCGAATTGTCTGCAGCTCCAGTATTAATTAGGGGTAAAGGTTTCAGCACCAAATAACATGAAGTGCAATGATGGAGACCTTAAATTATAAGAGCTGAAATTTTCTGTGCACTAAGTCAAGGTGATGATACATTGCATCGGTGCCAGTAACTACCTAATTAGTACGCACAGTTGCTGCTAATGATTCCCCTTCTCCTCTGTTTCAGGCCAATTCAGCAGCCGTACCAGTGCCTTTCAGCACCATGAGGGAACTCTCAAACCGAGCATCCCATCAGCAAACACCTCTGAGCTACCATCTGTTTCATAAATGAAGAAATCAAATGTTGCTTAAGAAATAAAATAACATAACATTGTAGGTAATGTTACGCAAATTGACTTAAGCCTCTACAGGCAGTCCTCCAAGCTGCATCCACTCCTCAGGATTTTCTGGTTGGTCTTCCCAAGCTGAAGCGGATGCTCCTTTTGAATGTGTTTCCCTTCTTTGTTTTTGATTTTGTTGTTTGGTTTGGTTTTTTTTGTGAGGTGGAGCCTCAGCTTTAAAAAGCAAAATAAGGATGATAATCTACTATGTCCCAAACTTCACATGCATGGGACGCTTTAGTAAGATACTTATTGGGTCTTATGAAATGTCTCACACCCTGATTGACTGCTGTTGTAACTGTAAGTTGTGTCCTGTACCCCCTGAAAGTCTTTAAAGATGGAGGCTAAACACTTTCCCAAAAGGTCATGTGTTTTCTGCAGGGATGAACTGCAAAAATAAGCTACAGAAGACTGGAAGTTCAGAAATAGGAGTGATCTAACATATTTGGACTGCTTTGTGGCAACTTCATCTTTTCTTCCCTGTCTATACATGAGAGGCTTTCAACCCCACAGAGGGCCATGTTTTCAGTTGGCCTGTATAAACCATTGAGCAACACAGACTAAAGGCAGCTGGAGATCTGAACTCCTTGATATTTAGCCCATGCCTTTTATGAGATTTTATTTTAATAGTAACTCAAATGAGAATAGAAGAGACCATTGCCTTTGTAGTCCCTGTGGATATGAAGTCTTGTTGCAGACCTCTCCTGCAAACAGACATACCTTACACCCTTCTTGTCCTGAATTAAATTAGCAGGTATATCGTTCTAGGAAAATGGAACAGGAACTGAACAAAATCCTTTCCCAAGATCTATGTTCCTGATATGAAGTTGTATTAGCAGAACCCCTTTGGTACTGCTTTTAAAATGTGACATTTTCCATAGGTAATTAGGAAATTGGACAGAACTGTCTCTGAACCTACCTTCAGTTTGTGTTATTTTATTCTAAAAGCATACAAGCTGGATGATTAAAGGTGATATGTGTTATTTGCTA
>NW_010158689.1:0-8996 GCF_000695765.1 Mesitornis unicolor | reverse complement strand
CGGTTCAGAACAAATATAGCACAGCCTGAAAATGCAGTTTTATGAGTTTATTTCCTGAAAGTGACAAAACTTGCACCTCAGAAATTCAGTCTCTGTAATTACAGATGCCTTTATAAAAATAGGGTCAACTTTGTACGACGTTTGAGAAACCTTACAAAGGCTGAAGTGACTGATAAGGCATAGAGGCTCTACTCATAAGGCATATAACTAATCAGTTACAAAATGGACAAAGTCAAACACAATTTGACACATCACAAACTCTAAAAAGCCAAAGAAGAATTTGGTTTAGATGTATGTTAATGGAGAATCAAAATCAGTGCATTAGGATTTAATGCACTTTGTTTAATTGCTCCCAGCATGCTGAAAACCTAGAATAAAATATGTGGCTACTGCTGGTATTCTTGGGCCTTGTCCAGAAACAAGTCTAGGCAGCACTGATTTTTAGTCTCCTTTAGAAGAATATAAACCTGGAGTCAATTACTCAGAATTTAGATTTAAACTAATGTCGAAGGGAACAAAATTTGTGTCCCAATGTGAGCCAAATAATACTTACAAGCACTCTAAATTTTGTAAAGTCATGATGTCTTCCATGCCTTGCATTATTAGCATTATGATCATAGTGACTTCTCATATGCTACACGGTATCAGAAACTTACAGCTGCTGTACTTTCACTGGATCTGGCATTAATTTATTACTATTTAACTTACCCGTATCTGCAGCTGGTTCTGAATTTGGCCATTCTGTGTTGTTATTATTTCAATGTTGTTTTGTTTGTTTGTTCTTTAAACAGACACTCAAAACAAAACATCTGCTTCCCACCACCTACCTTTCAATCTCAAATTCCCTTTCTCTGTTTCTGTGTTACTGACTGGAGTCTTTTGAATCTTTGGAGTTTCTCCCTCCATCTTGATCACTTCATTGCCTTGAAATACAGAAGAGCTAGTGATCTTTTTTTATTCCCCTTTGACTCATTGGTAAAGGTTCCGGGGACAACAGAGGAAATTATGCTGGCAGCTTAATACAGGTCCATCAGTAAAACTTGGTATTGATAGTATGCATGGAATGAATCTATTAAAAAGTCAAAGAATAGCATTTATGAAAATACAGCATTTACAGCAATACTTTGCCTTGGCATCAACCACGAAATATATTCATGTAGAGCGACATAACATTCAGTGGAGTGGAAAATAGTTTATGTAAAACTGTCCTCACTATGAAATTGTATCAATACACAGTAAAAAAGCAGAGATTTTTTTAAAGGTAAGAAGCAAAGCTGTTCTGTTGCTTCATGAAAAGGCTTTTACATGTGATAAAATCAGTTTAGACAGCTAAGCAAAAAAGCTAATTCACAGGAATTACCAAAGAAAACAAGTCGTAGGCACTGTAAAGAGAGGTTACATTAAGGTCAGGACCTCATAAATGATCATGACAGAAAATTGTACGCTCTTTTTTGTCTGACCTGCATGAAATATCCATGTCTGCCCTAACTCATAAATGATACTATGTCTGTAGTCTGACTCATTCATAAACCAGTCTCTGATAATCCTCTGATGGATGGTCATGATTTACCAGTGCTGAGAAAATATTAATAGTTGGCTGTTTTGGGCGCTCCTCATGCAGATAATCTCTTCCCACAGAAACAAGGGGGTGTAACAAGACAAAACCCTGCAGTGAATAGGTTTGATTCCCACCCAAATCTTCCAGCCCCTGGCAATGTGTGGAAGGCCAGAGATGTGTCTTTCAAGCCTGAGTTCTCACTGTTCTTCTCCAATGCCATTGGAGTAGTGGCTCTGAGGTTCTCATCAGCTGCTGCCATTGCTCTCCAAGGAATTATAAAAGGAGGTATAGAGTAGTTAATGCAGGCTTAGGCTGTGTGCTTGTCAGCTCTATTCACTTGTTTTTCCCCTTTTGACTGGGCCTACAGCCAGATCCCCAGACTTTCATCTTCAAAGAAATGGTGCTGGAAGGGCATGGATGCAAGTGCAAAGGATTATGTGCTCAGTTACTTTTAGCCAGATGGTTTCTGTGAGCCACAAAATCCCTTCCAAAGGGATGGAGAGAAAGGTGGGTGTGTTATTTTTTTCTTAAATGCCTTTTCATATTAAAGATCATTGCCTTATGTCTGTAATTATAATACAGTAGTCTCCAAAGAGATTTTGACTAAAAAAAGAAAAGTCTGTACCTTTCTAGCTATTAAAATACAGTGGTGTGCCTCAAAAAAAACCTGTCAGGAAGTTCTGACTTTCGGTATTAAACAGTTTGCATGCCCTGTTTTTGACTGGCCTTTGCCATGAGTAGCTTACAGTAGCTAATTTTACTTGGAAATGCTGGTTAGCTTAGGAGAAAACATTCTGAGGTTTAGCACAGAACCCTGTGATTTTATACAAAAGACATTGTTCATCTGTTTCTGGGTTTAAAAACAAAACCCAAAAAACTCTTTGAACTTGAAACCTATAGGAAGTGTTTTTTTCCATATTAACTTGACAGTGTTCTACTGATGTTTTGGCTATTTAATCGTAAATTTTTCCTTGTTGCATGAACTCTTACATGTATTCTGTTGTTGCATAACCTTGTCAGATATTTGATCTATGACTTCTTTGAGTTATGCAAACACGAAGTCCAAACCATAACTCAGCAGAGGTAGTACTGCAGTGCTCTGATCATCTCGGAAGGGTAGATCAAGCTCCAGAACTGTCTCTCACATTGGCATTTTCTTTATTTAATCCATCTGTAGGAAATCAGAGTTGCTCAGTCTGAGTTTAGGGAAGGTATCTGTCTATCTCAGAATATCTTCAGTGTCTGCCTTTCTTTTCAGTGTCTTTCTCTAAACTTTGCAGCTTCTTATACTGGCCAACAGAGGAGACTTACCAGTGCAGACATCTAATGTCTGGGCTAAACATGAAAAAGGCTTAAGGGATCAGTAATGAGACTTGCTAAAACAGTGGATATGGTGCATGGAGCTGACAAATGCTGTCTTATCTTTTGGTGGAGAAATATTGTGCTTAGTGAAGCTATAAAGTTTTGTAATCTGAATTCTGCAATCCTGATACAGGAAAGTTATCGTCCATGAGCTGATCTCTGGGTGCATTTAATAATGGGACTTATAGGTGGCCGACAGATTATAGTTTAAACGGAGCTTTATAATACTTCCTTAAATATTGCACACCACGTATTTTGATCCAAGAAATATTTTGTAAAAAGAAAATCATTCTTTACTGGCAGCTTCAGAAAAGGGATGGGAAAGTGGGCTCATTGTCTGCGCACACATGGCACCAACTTTCATGTCATAAGAAGTACTATTGTAACTTAAAATCTGCCTCCAGTGAATGCACATTCTTTGCATGCTGCTCCTGGATAGGTCTGTATAGTGCAAAGTAATTTTTTTTTTCCCTACGAGTTGAATAGGGCTTTTAATATATAATTCCCTTCTTTCCGTGTACTTTGTGGAACTGATATTATTAAATTGATGCTACCTTCTTTGTACCTCACAGTGCAAAGAAAATGCAAAATTCCCTCTTCCCACTTGTCGTCTTCAGTATAGTCAACCAGGAGCAATGGCTGGGTTATACACAGACAGCTGATACTGTCTTTCCCATAAAAGATCTCAAGGCAAAGGGAGCTTTAATGAAGTGTATGTGCCAGTGAGTAGAGAAAGGTGTCTTGCATTTGTATTTTTTTCATTTGTTTGGTTTGGTTTTAGAGTTTTTAAAGGGTTAAGAGGAAAACCAGATTGCTCGGACAGTCAGAGGAAGATGAGGAGGCACAGGTGAAAATAGGGACATGAGAGTTATTTTGGTTTTTCTTGGGAAATAAGAGAAAGAGGGCTGCTAGCACCCTTAAAAATGATGGGATTGGGTTGAAGTATTTAGAGTGAACATGATACAGCCATCCTTGGGAGCAGAAGTTATGATGTTGCAGGAATCAAGGTAGCTCCACAAATTGGTTAAATGAAATTTTCTGTAGAAGGGAAAGTGGGAAGTGGAATCAGACCAGTAACACTGCGGGATCTGATTTTTCAGAGCTGCTCAGTGCTCTGAGTTGGTGCCAGTCCCACAGAATCGCTTCCTCCATCTGATAGCTGGGGCAAAACAGAACTTCTTCTTGTTCTGCATTATTTACAAACCCACAGATTAATTATGATGACTGTAAGGAACCTGTTTGGTGATGAGGAGACCAAGGGTTTGGTATCCCTGTGTGATGCTTGACAATAGTATGGGCAGTTATGAAACAAAATTGGGAAAAAGCCTGGTCATACAGAAAAATTGCTGTTTACAGGACTAGAGTCCTCAACGTATAAAAAGCTGTGCCCAGAGAGAAAGCCAAGACTGATTCACTCTTGCTTTAACCTTCTGTGCCGAAAGCAAACAAGCTTAAGGTACAAACAGATTGGGAATTAATTGGTGTAATTAACATTTTGTGATTATAATGACTTCTAATCAATACTTTATGCAAATAGCTGTATTGATGTGTTGAACAAAGTATGCTAGTTGTATTTGGATGGGGAAAAAAACCCACTTTAAAGCCCTAATGAAATTCAAACCTTTCAGCTCAGGTAAAGTCCTGACCACATCTTTTTCAAGGTAAAAAGAAGATCCTTCAGTGACCTATTTAATTAAAATGGCTCTGATACAGCTGCTGACTAAACTTCATAAAATGAGGTGACTGGAAGATGAAGCACATTCCCCTGCTGACAGTTCCCTCTGTCAAACCACTGTGTTTCATCAGCTTAACAAAGCAAAACAGAGGAACTGACCTGATCTGAGCTCAAAGCGGTGAGACCCCTTCCCATCGCAGGAGTAGCCTGGGACTTGGTTCAGATGTCAAAGCAGCAAATGGGACATCAAGAAGATTTCAAGGCCAGGAGGAAAGGGTTAAAAGCCTCTTTTTAGATGAGTGAATGGGGTCTGACTTCTTTCTCTATCTCTGGAAATCACCTTCAAATTGTTCCTCAGTTCTTTTTCTTTCTGAAGTCATATTTAGAATGAGTAGGTTAGTGATCAGAAAAGGTTGGATAGTAGCTGCCACACTCCAACCTTCAGCTTCATGTGTTAACTTTAGCAAACCTTATTTGCCATTGGTTCCCATTTTTTTCTGTTTCAAATAAGAACTGGAGATTGGGCAGCATAAAAATGCAATAACTGCTAAACTTAACTCACCTATGTCCTGAATCATCTGTTTAGGTATATGATGGAATAAAAAACCTTTTGCTTTGAGTCTTGATGTTCAGAAGTAGCAGGAGTGGGTTTGGAATAGTGGTTTGTAAATCTTCAGACATAAGGAGCCTCAAATTTCATGGAATTTGTCTTTTGCAATTAGAGACCAGAATATATTTATGGTTGGACTCAATGATCTTAAGAGTCTTTTCCAACCGAACTGATTCTATGAAATACATTTCAGGCCTTCCGTCTGAGTGCTGATGGATAATTTCTCACAGTGGACAGGAGACCGTGAGTGACAGGCCTTCCTCAGGGCAGTCCAAGGACTGTGACAAGTCAGGATCAACAGATGTTGGAAATACCATGTTGTGAAGACTGTATAATTGGCTTCTGTGGTAACCCTACACATGACCAACACTTTTCAAAAAAGAAAACAGTGACAAAGTAAATGAACAAGGACTTAGCATATACAGTGTTGATCTTGTTTATAGAGATGGGATAAAAATGTTTTCGTTATGGTTTTTGTATTCTCAAGGGAAAAGCCACCTTAGTACCTTACTGCTAGGAGAGCTTAAAGGGTTGATGGAGTTTGTCATTAATGTGATGTTAGTTTTGTAAAACTTGCAAGCCTTTTGGTAAGTCATAATGAAGCATTAAACTTTTCAAGACAGCCTGATGAGCAAACTCCCTTAGTCCTCAAAGAGAAGGCAGTTCATGCCAGGTATTGGCCAAAAATAGCTGTTGGGATTTCACCCAGTGAGCGTGTGTCTCATCAGCATTCTGCAGTGCTGCCAAAGTTTGCTATAGCATGAAGGAGAATGAAACAAAGAAACATAAGGAGAAGTGGGGGGAAAGGAAGCTAATGAGAAGAAAAATTGCTTTTTAGCTGTTCATTGGAACTATTTTGGTTTTCCAGTGAACCTTAACAGCATCTTAGGTGATAATGTGGGGAAGTTAGCATTTTTGGCACCTGAGTAGGAAACATTTGCAGTTTGGGCACTCTGAAGGGATGGAAGGAGGTATTTTCAGTGCTTTGCTGATCAATGATGGAATGGAGTTTTTGTACATTCCCAGTGTCTTGCTGAGTTGGGACCTTAGTCTGGCTCAAATGATACGTGCCCAAAACAAATCATGGGTCTTAGACCTGAACTGCCATGGACCACAGTCCCTTATTGATGAAGGGCTCACACTTCATATGTACATAAATGTCTGTTTAACTGTCCTGGAAGTATAAAGGGACCTTGAAGTGGCTGTAAATGCCACAAGATACAAGACTTTCTTTTTAAATGACAAACAATAGATAGTTCTGTTTGCATAGTTTCATGGTTTGTTGTTTCTTGGGGGTTTTTTTGGTTTGGTTTTGGTTGTTTTTTTAGCATAGGACAGCATAGAGTGCAGTTACCCAGAGAGAAGAGACATTTAAAAGAAATTTGACAAGAGTCCTGCTTGTGTCTACCTTCATCTGATATTGCTTTCACTATGTCACTTGGAATAGCAGATAGTGAGTCTCCCTCTGAAGAGTCCCTCTCATCTGCAAGTGACAACACTCACCAGTCTGATGGGGCTGACAGGAAGACTCTGTTGAAGTCAGAGCGTTAAACTCCAATCATCAGAAAGATGCCGAGGTGTGTGTCATACCTTTTAAAGATGTAAAGCTGAGAAGTTCAGAAAGTCACTTCGCAGGACATGGATGGCAGCCACACTGCCATTCTCTTTGTCCTAGAGAAGCATTCTCTGCAAATTTTTCTCTATGTAGATACGGCCTTTTCTATGCATCTATCGTCTCATACCTCATCTCCTGCAAATAGATTTTGAATTAAGTGGTTGGTTAGCACACTGGTCTCAAAATATTAAGTTATTAGATATTCCACAAAAACACACATTGGTAGTGCCCTAACATACTCACAGGCTGCTGCGCAACCCTCATCACATACTGAAGAGTTCTTGTAGCCATGAGTCCTTATGAACCATAGGAGAAATTTGTCTGGCACATGATATACTGGGTGTGCAGGATACAAGTGTTTGGTAACTTTATTTGACGTCCTGCTTTAAGAGTTGCTTGTCTGGAGGCAAGGGTTGTGTTGTGCTGCTTATCGCAGGTAGAATTAATTAATTTTCTGAATTCTTAGTGTTATAAAGGTCCTTCACTTCTGTATCTATGATGTTTGATATCATATTGCAGCCTTGCATTATGGCACTAAAAGTTCTAAAGCTCCGTCTGCGCTTACAGTGTAAGGAGGATTTGCCTAATAGCAAAATTTACAGGCTTTAAAGTATGCATGCAAAAATTTGGTTGCTCAAGGGGCTCTTCTGCTTTGTCCTAAGCACCACGTAAATTGTCAGGAAAGATGGAATCCAACTGAAGGCTCTAATGTTTCAGCTTTGTTAAAAAGGAAAGTACAAAAAGCCTTTTTTAGGACTGCCTTTGATTTGGCTAAGGAAGTGAGACTGCTCTGTATCTACCTGAATTCTACTTCTGAAAAAGATGAGATAAAATACTTTTACCCTTTGTACCCATAAAAGATACAAACCTGAAATCTAAGGAGTCCCTATAGACTTCAGGAGTATTCTTCAGTCCATTTACTGGCTTAGCCTCTTATTCGCTTTCAGAATTTCTTTGTATTTGGCTGAAATACAAGTGGCTTAAAATCAAAATACTTTAAATGCTCCATCTCAGTAACTTGCTGCGTGCATCTTGTGTGCTACTTACCCTCCAGAGGATTATAGCCATATGAAGGCAGACTGTTGTTTCTGCAGGCTTGTGTCATGAAATATCTTTACTCTGTGTAACACTTCTGACTATTGACAAGTGGCATTTGTTTCTGGCATCCCTCCTGCTTCACTTTGACTGTAGAAGCATGCAGTAAGTATTCTGTAAACACTTCTGAAAGGCAGGACTGGGAGTGGGGCTTCTAAGCCACTTTGTTACTGTTGATGTCTTTAAAACAATGTTGCCTGGTTCATATTTATTTCTGCAACAATGATCCGTGCTATTGTCAGAGCTGCAGCAGAAAAAACCAGCCACATTAATAGCATCAACACCTTCTCAAATCAATTAATCCCTTTGAATTCTTTTGAGGAGAGGGAAAAGAAGAGGAAATAACAGAAAACCCAAAAATAACCCTTTGAAATGAGTTAGCTTGAGATGGTAAGATAAATTAAAAGAGAAACCTGAGAAACTGTACAGGGCAAGTACAACTGTACAGCGTTTTGCAGCCTGTAGAGAGCTGTCAGGCCGGAACATGGTGCTTATCGTACAGAAGCTGAGATTGTGAGTGTACATTTAGCAGACAGAATAGATGGTTTCTTGTGACCTGGCAGAGGGTTCGTAGAAGCAAACTAAAACAGTTGGCCAGAACAAGGTGTTTTATAGAGATTGTGCATGCATCTGCTCTGGGAATCATTGTTTCACTGAGCCACAGAAATGTGAGTGGCCACCAGGTATTGAAATGGAGACAAACATCCAGGATAGATGGCATTCGGGAATTCTAAAACCTGATCTGGGTTCTAGATTCCTTATAACTTGTAACCAGGCAAGTCTTTATTTCTGCTTTTTCATTCCTTCACCTTAACTTGGAATAATAGTTGTGAAACATTCACAGTTCACTTTGTTCTGCTGTAGGTTCTTTTATTTGCCTCTAGGTGAGCTCTGGGAAATAAAAATTAAATCACTTTTGAATCGCACTGAGAGCCTGTAGCTCTCTTCAAGTACTTGTCCTTGCACCTGCCTGCCAATACCAGTACAGCTGGACTGAGTGCATTTTTCCTTTCCTCCTCTTCTGGGCGAGGATGAGAATCACAAAATCAAAGAGTATGAGGAGTTGGAAGGGACCTGGAAA